>NC_048299.1:65339415-65420652 GCF_013100865.1 Trachemys scripta elegans
CCCGGCCTGGCACTGCGACCCCGGCCCGGCACCGCGTGCCCGGCCCGGCTCCCGGCCCGGCACCATGCCCCCGGCCCCGGCCAAAGAGGCCCCGGACGAGCCCTCCCGATTTTCCCGGGCATGCCCGGCTTTTGGGGATTTCCCCCCAGACGGGGATTTGAGCCCCCAAAAGCCGGACATGTCCGGGAAAATCCGGACGTATGGTAACCCTATCTCTCCTCCTCCTCCCTCAGGCAAATCCACAGTAGCTGGGTTACCAGCAGGATACAGTGAGAGTGGTGGAGAAGAAAGGTTCAATGCACTCATTGCTGGCACAGCATTAATCCCTGGCAGTCAGGTGGATTCCCTGCAGGGGAAATGCTGTTCAGCCCCTGCAGCCCAGCTGAATGCAGGCAATTCCAGCAGGGCTTTGGGAAAGCATACATAAAAGCTAAAGCCATTCCATGCAGCAGTTTGTATTTTCTTATTGTCAAGGCTGCACATATAACTCTCCTTTATACTGGGGGAAGAAAGTTCAAAAGAGGAGAAGATCTTTGCCCACATTTAACAATGTGCACCCACACACAAGTCCTGTCTTGGTAAAACCCAAGCAAGATTCTGGCAGGCAAATTAATATTTTCATATTTCTGTTTGTTAAACTGCTAATTCATGTGGCTGGTTTTGTAGATATCAATTAATATTATATCAACATATATTTAACACTTATACTGCAGTAGTGTCTAGAGGCTCCAAATTGCTAGGCACTATACACCCCTATATGAATCTAATTAATACCAGGTGTGTCTGGGTGCAGGTGTGCATGCAAGTCAGGCCTTTAGTGTCACATTAAACTGATCTTTTTTAAACTATAGCATTTAGCACACTGAATGCTTCCATTGCTCCAAACTATCTAGGGCCCAAGTGCTGAGTTCCTTCCGCTGACATTGATTACAATCAGAGCCGAAAGGGCTTGACATCTGACCATATCAGGGCTCCAGTTAGGGCTGCCTGACATTTTCTCTCACTGACACAGGAGGAGCAGGGCCATATTTTTGCTTTATTTACACAATGTAATGATTCTGGTTGTTCTGCTTTTCAGTGTATTGAGAATTATTGCTAAGTTTATGTAAGCAACATGTCTGATTAATCCACAGGCTGATGGCTAGGCAGATGTGGAATAGGTTTACTGCTTAGACAAAATTAAACATTGGAGAAGCACACATTTGTGTGGCAATAATAATGACTTCATTTTTATGAGTAATTACAGAACTATTTGCCTAATAGCCTTATAAACTGCAAGAGCTCTGATCTAATGACAAAACAACCAAGATTTTCAAAAATGGGTTACTAAAATTAATCTGCTGAAGTAAAATATTCAAAAGCACTTAAGTTATTTATGCTCTGAAGATCCCTTCACTTTCAATGTGACTTATGCTCCTAAGTGCCTAAGTTACTTTTGAATTGGCCCAAATCCTCTACGTTATTCAGGTGCTTAAATCCCATTGAAGTCAAATAATTTTGAGGATCTGGGCTTGAGGGCTAGATTTACAAAGATTAAAAGTAAATGGGACTTAGGTGCCTACCTCGTTTAGGCACTTCGGTAAATCTTACTAGCCGCCTATCTGCATTTTTAGACCCGTAAATACCTTTGTAAATCTGGCCCTTAAGCTTTGAAAATGTTACCTAGAGTTTGCATGTAGACAACTATGTAAATAGTATAATTTTCAGAAGTGCTCAGCATCCCACAGATCCCTCTGATTTCAAAGGGAGATGCTGGGTAGTCAGCACTTTTGAAAATCAGGACACTTATTTTAGAGCCTAAAAAGGAGATTTTCAAAGGCACAGATGGTAGTTTGACTTTGTGGGAGTTTGGAGCCTAACTTTGGGGATCTATTTTTGAAAATTGTTGGCATACCTGTCACTGTTCTAGATTCCTACATTATTTAAGGACCGATCCTACAACGAACTCTGTGCCTACATGGAGCCCTATCAAAATCATTGGGCCTCCCTGTGCAGAGATCCATCCATGTATGTCCAGTGCAGGGTCATGTCCCGAGTCTTGTTTTACTTTGGAATAAAATGTTAATCTTACAGGAATTCCCTATTTCTTTAAAATGGAAGGTACATTTTCTGGTCAACAACTTGATCCTGACAGAGTCTGTTTCAAAGACGTTTCATTATCATCAGTGGCATTTTGAATTTAATTTGTGGAATATACATTTGTTTCATTATGAGATTTCCTTGCTGTTCCATCATATAAAATTGCCTTTGGAAGCCAAATCTGTGCATTCACTTATTTTCTGCTACTACTACGTTTTTTCCCTCCTCAGGTAATATCAAGATTATCAAACAAGTCTACACTATCCCAGGTATGATTGTCTGATTTTAAATATGATGAGCTTAACTTTGAAACAGAAGTGCCTAGGGCCTGATCCAAAGTCCTCTTAAGCCAATGGAAAGGCTCCCACTGATGTCAGTGGGTTTTGAATCAGGCCCTTAAATAGGATCCTGCATTTGAATGCTAAAACTGCTGTTGGGTGTACCTCATAAATGTCCATTTTCTATGCCTAAATGATTAGGCATCTTAGCATCCAGATGCTGGATTTGGATGTTCCATTAATGCATATTCGTTTTAAAGATGAGCCGGGAATGTTTACTCAACCCAAATGATAGACGTGGAAAGTTAAATTTACATAAAGTTCTTTCTCATATCAGAGTTCTTTACAGTTTGTTCATCAGACTTCTATATAGCAGAATAGTTTTCAGGGAGGCCATTATTATCGTCTTGACAGACAGGCCTTTGCTATTACATTTTATATTCTTGACTTTTTGGACATGTCAGATTGAAAAGGTCTGGCTCATTGTATCTGCATTAACAATAATAATTGTATAATGTTTACTCAGTAAACTGATAGTGCAAGTTGAATAGCAAAATTAAACTCATGCTGCAAAATATGAGGACAAGGAGTGATGGGCAAATCTCAAAAGATTGTTCACCCAAAATTTGTATCTTTACCCAAACTATCCAAACTGATATGATTGTGGACAACTGGGCTGGAAATCTCTTCAGAACAGACTCCTATGTGAGATTTTTGCTACTTCCTGTTCTCAATCACACTGAAAATGCTCCAGTACTATTTTCAGAAAAGGTTTCTTTTGGGCTCAGTTGAATTTGGCTGTCCTATTTATTTGAGATGTGTGGAGTTTGTAAGAATGACATAGGACCTGATTCTGCTACTCATAGTGATAATACCTTGCCCCACAAGTTGTAGCATGGGAATAAATGGGATTACTTGTGAAGCAAGGCCCTGACCCGGAAAAAGCTCCAGATGGGCAGACCTCCGCAACTCACTGCACATGTATTTTGGTTCCAATAAATAATAATAATAAAAAAATTAATTAATTAATTAATAATGCATAACTCTTATATAGCCATTTTCATTAGTAGATATCAAAGTGATTTACAAAGGCATACATTATTCCTATTTTACAATTGGGGAACTGAGACACAGAGACATGATTTGCCCAAGGTCACCCAGCAGTAGAGTGGCAGGTCTTTGGAGTCCATTAGGCCCCCTCTGCCTCCTATAACAAGCACCTACAGTCCATCCTACAGTCTGTATTCTTTAATAAATCATCTCTATCTTTTGATGAGTTAGCTCTTCAGAAGGTAATCCTGTTACACTGTTGTGCATTAATAGGTTTCTGTGGGAGCTCAGGGGTCTGGCTGTAAGGTAGTAAGATCAGAGTGTAAGGTCCCACTTAGTGTGACTAAGAGGAGGAACCAGGATGCATTCAGGTCCTAAGTGAACTGTATCACTCCTTATAACTGACTGTACTGGCCATATACTAGACTGTGGGTATATACATTACTTACCTAAAACCCATTCTTAATTCATCAACAGTCTCACAGCATTAACTTCAGAAGAACTAACTCCTCAAAAGACAGAAACCTATTAAAGTATACGTACTCTGGGTGGCTTGTAAGAACTAAAGCCAGGCAATGTTTCTCAGTAACAAAATACATTTGCAGTGAGTTCATTGGTTATGTTACTAGAGGGCTTTTGTGTATCTATATGTGAGGGACTGAAGAGAGAGAAATAAATAACAGGTGGGTCCCAAAATAACATTTGTTCTAATGAAAAATAAAAGCTCTAATGGATTTGGTTTTATTCAAGTATGAACATCAGAGCAAATCAACTGTCCCTGCAGTGCTGGGCTTTGAAGTTTATATTAATATGAATTATCCACTATTTTAGACAGAGCCCAAGGGAAATGGCAGCATAAACAAGAGACTCCCATCAATTGTGGAAGACGAGGAAGATGAGGATGAAGGAGAAGAAGAGGAGAATGTCATTCTTTCTCCAATCCACACGAGGAGCACAACCTCATCCCAAGAGAAGAAGGCTGGAAGCAATAAAAGCTATCTAGGGATAAACTTGAAACAGTTGGCCTCAGGAACAGTGCCCTTTCACTCCCCTATCCGAGTTTGCAGTTCAAACCCTGCAAGAACCAGACATGAAACTGAACTCCACTACTACTCCAGAAAGAGAGAGAAAAACCTAAAACTGCACCTTTCAACACTGAACACCATTGGTCCCCCTGACCTCAGCCCAAGGTAATAGTTATAAACATTTATCTTCTTCCCCATCACATAAGTCTGCTTTAAGTATCAGGTCACGAATTTTTTTCTTAATGCTGCAAAATTCTTGTTTTTCTTTAATGTTAGCATCTAACCTTCCTGGAATCTTCTTATCCCAGGCTTCCTACAGGGTCAGGGAGAGTCCTTTATTAACAAGAACTCAATGTTATTTAGCCCCCAGCAGGGGGAATTTTAGGACTTCAGGCTCGCATTACAAGATAAAGATGATGTTACAACAGTGAAAGTTACAGTGCTCAGCATATATGAAAATCAGATGAAATATTTAGATGATGAACTACTGATTTCAGTGCCTGACTTGAGGCACTCAGATTTTAAATTTTGGCCTTAACCCCTCTATACATCAATATACCCTCTGTGGAACAAGTATGAAAATACATATCTTGCAGGGGCACTATGAGGCTTAATTTTGTAAAGTCCCTCAGAGGAAAGGCTATATCCAGAGTGATCAGTGTCCGCTCATACACAAAGTGACTGGAGTAAGTTAATAGTTTATGGTTTTTAAAAAGTGACAGATTGTATAATGGCAACCTGGCTTTACAGGTTGGATGGGAAGTAACTATGAAGTTTTTAAAATCAGCTTTTCTCTGAAATGTATGGTGTAAACAAAATACATGATGTGTGTGGTGGTATAAAAGTATGATTAGTACAAGTGTGAAATGACCTCATTAATGGCAACGCTGCTTATGTAGGTTATTCCAAAATCATAAGCTGCTATTAGCAAAAACGATAGTCTTGGGGACAGATCCTTGGCTGATGTAAGTCACCATAAGGAGCTGTACCATTTGAGGATATAGCCCTTCATATGTCTTGGTTTGTGGGTTTTAATTCACATCCTCCAGCAATTTTGAAGTATTGTATATTTTTAAAAGTTTTCTCTGTTTACTAGTGATAGACAAGCAAGCGTAATAATCTCTTTCTCCTCTCAGGGTTATGGTAGTGGTAAAGTAAACATGAAAACCACCAACTCGGCATCACAAATATACAATAGGTCTAGCTGAGTCAAAATGTATTTAGGAAATTGTGCAATAAACTCACTATAGCCAAAATTCACATAGATACATGCAGCAAACCAACCCCTCGTGTCGTTAGTATATCTGTGGAAGCATGTGATAGGTCAGCTTCAGCATTAGCAAAAGTGATTCAGGAAAAAGTCTCATCTCTACTGTAGGTCACACGTTTGATTTGGCTCAAGTCAGTTATGACTGAAAATCATTACCATTTGATGGCCTGTGGAAAATTTGCAATATCAGAACATGTTCAACAAAATAAAAAGGAAAATCATAAGCCTGGAGCAAGTGTTTTTCCCAGTTAGCATTAAAATGCAAATAGGACCCTAACCAATGGCTAAATGTTGGCCTACTTTTGGGCAGGAGTGTAAGAATGAGGGGGAGACGTGCAAGAAATTGCCTCAACTTGTGATCCATCTAGAAGGAGCAGCCACAATGTTGCTGAGGAAATGTGTGCTGTCCTCTCTCCTAGCATTCTGCATTGATACTATCCGCCTGAAGAAAGGCAGAATGAGGGCAGGGCCATGACCCCAACCTGCCAGGGTGGCTCCAGTGTGCATTCTTAAGGAATCCCTAAGGGAAATTCTGCCTGGGCCAACCAGAATTCCACTTGGGGACTGCAGCTGTATCTCCAGTGCAGGCCTCTGCAGCCCTGAGACTACAGTAGTGGCCACGTTACAGATTAGAGGAGAGGGGTACAGTGCCCCTTTAACCCAAACAGATGATCAAGCACGCCACCTGAGTAGTTAGGCAGTGCACATGTTTCAGACTTTGGGCCATAATCAAATCATTTTGTGGAGAATAAACACTTCCCTGTGAGATGGCTCCACTGTGTAGATAATTGAGGTAGTGTTATGTATTTTTCCCTGTAAATCAATATCAGTATCTTTTGAACATAGGGCTATATCCTCAGCTAATGTAAACTGGTGTAGCTCTACTAACTTCAATGGATCTAGGTAGATTTACTCCACATGAGAATTTTACCCATAATCTCTGAATTGTGTTTCCTTACGTGTTTGCACAGTACCTAGCAAAATAGGGCCCCAACCCAGACTGGACTCTTACGGCACTGCTGCAATAGTATTAATATGTATTAATAATAATCAAATAACTCTCCTCAGTCCTGCAACCTCTACATAGGTGCCCAACCCATAGGAAGTCACTTACATTTGGAGCACTATCCATTCAGCCTTCATCAGAACAGCCTTACCTTATTTCTTAAAATATTTTGCTTTGCTGCCATCACAGCAACTATCAACCAATCAAATCAGGGTTGGAAGGGACCTCAGGAGGTCATCTAGTCCAACCCCCTGCTCAAAGCAGGACCAATCCCCAGACAGATTTTTGCCCCAGATCCCTAAGTGGACCCCCTCAAGGACTGAACTCACAACTCTGGGTTTAGCAGGCCAATGCTCAAACCACTGAGCTATCCCTCCCCCCCTTATGTGGGCCACCATGCCAGGCTCCAAATGCAGCCCCTGCAACAATGGCTGGCGACGGTCTATTCCCAGTCCCGAGACTCCCTGGAGAAGATAGTTACCATTCCCCAGGCGATACTTATCTTGCTGAGATGGTGGACTGTGACCGCAGGACAGTCCTGGAAGGGGTTATGTTCGACAACCCTCCTCACTCCATCAAGTTGGTATCTGACGCCTTGGACCTCAGCTGGGGGGCACATCTCGGCAACCTCCAGACGCAGGAGATGTGGTCCCCAGAGGAGGTGTGGTTACACATAAAGGTCAAAGAGCTCTGAGCAGTCCGGCTGGCATGCGGAGTCTTCTTGCCCCACCTGTCGGGCAAGGTGGTATGAGTCCTGACAGACAACGCAGCCTCTACATCAACCGGCAAGGGGGAGCATGCTTGTCGGCTCTCTGTCAGGAGGTGATCCATTGGTGGGATTTCTTAATCAGCCACGAAATCCACATGGAAGCTTGTCACCTTCCCGACATCAGGAATATGCAGGCGGACTAGCTCAGCAGGGACTTCTCCTCTCACCACAAGTGGTTGCTCCATACAGAGGTAGCCTGCATGACCTTCCAAAGATATGGAATTCTCCAAGTGGCCCTGTCCGCTACCAGACAGAACAGGAAATGCCACTGGTTTTGTTCTCGACTGGGTCTGAGCAAGGACTCCCTCTCCGATGCCTTCTCTCCTGTTGTGATCAGGGAGCCTGATGTATGCGTTCCCTTCGATTCCACTCATCAGCAGGGCCCTGGCAAAGATCAAGAGAGACAAGGTGCAGCTTATCATGATCGCCCCAGCATGGCCTTGCTAGCATTGGTTCGGCATGCTCATGAGCCTGTCAGCAGCCCCTCCCTGGCCCCTGCCCAACCGACCAGATCTGCTGTTGCAGGACCACAGTCGGCTCTTACACCCCAATCTTGGGTCCCTCCATCTCTCAGCATGGAGGCTGCATGGCTGAACCCGGAGGAGCAGACCTGTTTGGAAGGAGTCCAACAGGTCCTCCTGGAAAGTAGGAAGCCCTCAACTAGACTGACTTACGTAGCCAAGTGGATGAGGTTTTCCTGCTGGGCGTCCGAACAGGGCATCTCTCCCTCGCGTTCCTCCATACAGACTGTCCTGGACTACCTGCTCTATTTGAGGAACCAGGGCCTGGCACACTCTTCAATTAGAGTGAATCTTGCGGCCATCTCCGCTTTTCACCTGCCAATCCAAGGACAAATGGTGTTCTCCCATGATGTGACAGTCAGATTCTTGAGAGAGCTGGAGAGACTCTTCCCACAGGTGCGGGCTTCTGTCCCACAGTGGGATATTAACTTGGTCCTCTCTAGGCTCACTGGCCTGCCCTTTGAACTGCTGGGTTCCTACTCCCTTTCCCATCTGTCATGGAAGGTCACGTTCCTGGTGGCGGAGACGTTGGCGAGACAGGTCTTGAAAATTAAAGCTTGACCTCAGAACCGCCGTACACGGTCTTCTACAAAGATAAGATTCAGTTGCAGACCCACCCAGCCTTCCTGCCAAAGTTGGTCACCATCTTCCATATGAACAAGGAGATCTTCCTCCTGGTGTTCTGTCCTAAACCACACGAGACCAGTGAAGAGAGGTGTCTTCACGCCCTGGACATCCAGAGGGCCTTGGCTTTTTACTTAGAACTTACCAAGCCTTTCAATAAATCGACTCAACTCTTCATCACTGCAGCAGATAGGATGAAGGGTCATCCGGTGTACTCGCAGAGGATTACCTCATGCACAAGGACCTGGCAGGGGTTCCGCCGCTGCCAATCATCAGAGCCCACTTGACGAGAGCACAGGCATCTTTGGCGACCTTCCTGGTGCATATCCCTATCCATGATATTTATAGAGCCACAAAGTGGTCCTCTGTCCACATGTTTATTGCTAATGCCATCACTTAGCAGGCCAGAGATGCCGCTGGGTTTGGCAGAGCTGTGTTGCAATCTACATGTCCGTGAACTCCTACCCACCTCCAGAGGTACTGCTTTGGAGTCACCTAATATGGAATGGACATGAGCAAGCACTTGAAGAAGAAAAGACAGTTACCATTTCCATAACTGGTGTTCTTTGAGATGTGTTGCTCATGTCCATTCCTGCCCTCCTTCCCCACTGTCGGAGTTTCTGGCAAGAAGGAACTGAAGGTGCGGGGAGCCAACAGCGCCCCTTATACCATGCCCTGCAGGTGCCACTCCAGGGGGTGCCAGAGCCAGTCCCCTACGGATACTGCCGAGGGAAAAACTTCTAGCACCACTGCATGTGGTGAGCACGCACACCTAATATGGAATGGACATGAGCAACACATCTCGAAGAACACGAGTTACGGAAAAGGTAACTGTCTTTTTCACTAATAGTCCTAACAGTTTATAATTATTACAAATGGCATAGGGAATGCAAGTAGACTAGACTAAAGGCCCTATCACAACCTGTAAAAGTAATGATAGTTTCAAAATAATCAGTTAAGACGAAGGGCCTGATTCTCCTCTCTTTACTCAAGGTTTAAACAAGTGGTAACTCAGTTGGTCACACCTGTGCAATGGCCTTTATATTTCTCTAAGATTAGTGTCATACAGAATTCACCATTGCTTAAGACTGTGCCTTTCAAAGTAATATTGATAATTACATTATGAAGTGTGAGGTCTATACACTCTATACTCAAAGACCATGTTTTTAACAGGATTGTTGATGGAATTGAAGATGGAAACCATAATGAGGGAAGCCAGACTTTTGACTTTGGCTCTGATCAACTCAGGCAGGAATCCCGGGTATCTCCTACAATTGTGGGTAAGTGCCATATCTAGCCACTCATTGTAATAGACACTTTTTTGATGACTTGCCTTTTGTACATCTATATTTGCATGATTCTTAATAAAATAAGCCTCTATGAGTTATGTGAATGGGTTTAAGATGCAGCTAAACTTAGTGTCATTTGCATTGACCGCAAATCATGACAGAAAGGTACAACTGGATATCATCAGTGTGTCTGGGCCAGTTGTCCTGCTCCTCCCTGTTACAAGTCAAGATAAATGGCTTGTCAGCAGTTTGATTTCCACTACATCTTTACTAATATAGGGGCTGATTCTATGAGGTGCTGAGTGCCATCAACTCCATTAAATCCACTGAACACGACACATTTCAAGATTGGTTCCCATAGGGACATACCTGGAAAATAATTTAAGAAGAACTATACTGGAACTTGGCTGCTATTTTACTATTAACTCTTGGCTTTTTACAGAGTTACCTGTGTCAGAAATGAACAGAGTGAAAGCCATGAGTAGCATGAAATGCTGGGCAGTCTTCTGAAAGGACTGATGAAATAAAGCAGCAGGCAGGAACACAAATAGAAGAGCCCAGCCATTACTGGTGATGCAAAAGCAATGAGCTAGTGTTGAAATGGCATAACCAGTTGAACTCAGATTGTTTCCCATTTTCCCCTCCTAGATGAGGAAACCATGCCCACATAATTATGTATCTCTTGCCTACATGCTACCTGAAACTAATTCTTTTTGAAGGCAAAAACAACTGCATAATAGGGGTGTGGCAATTACATATGTGATTTTTTTTTAATTGCTGAATTATCAGACTTAACGCCTTGACAGAAGTTCTATATCTTCTCACAGAGTAGATCCCACACAGGAAGAGGCAGTGCAAACTTCCCATAATACCTCATTTACATCCTTTCTATGCATTTTACATTGACCATAGAAAGCCATTAAATGCTAATTTCATTTGCTCCCAACCAAACCTGAGGTCAGATTTAAAGCAGAGAACAAGTGAAATAGTCCCCTTACTAACTCCCTAAACCACCTGATAATGTATTTCTATAATTTACATATATGCATGGATTATTTACAGACTCTGAAGTTGGTGCTGCAGTGCTAGTTATCAAAGCAGAAGAAACCAAACAGCAGATCAGCAGGCTTAACCATGAGGTACGGAGATTTGTTTTATTCTGATTAACAACACTTTGCTTAATAACAACACGAGAAGAGCTGGGCAAAACCCCATGATGTTTAGGAATTTCACAATGTTTTGAATATGCAAAATTAGGAAGAGATTCCCAAATCATCTTACCTGTAATTTAAATACATTGTTTCTAATACCTTCCAAGAGTAATTCAAATAAACAAAGAAACATATTTTACCTAGTCTGTGCTATGTATTAGAGTTAAGAAAGGGCTGGTCCACACTAACCCCCCACTTCAAACTAAGATACGCAACTTCAGCTACGTGAATAACGTAGCTGAAGTTGAAGTACCTTAGTTCGAACTTACCACAGGTCCAGACGCGGCAGGCAGAGCAAGAGTACCGGCATTGACGGCGAGCACTTCCGGGATCGATTTATCGCGTCTAGACATGACGCAATAAATCGATCCCAGAAAATCGATTGCTTACCACCAGACCCAGAGGCAAGTATAGACATACCCCTAGTCTTGATGGTTCTTCTATCACAAGTAAGCAGCCTCTATATGGTGGGTGGGTGTGTATGTATAGATATACTGTTCTTTTCCCTATAAAATAGCTCTTTCTCCCTTCCATGCTTTTTTCGTTTGTCTCTGTTTCACTCTGTCTACTCTTATCACACACCCCTCTATGGTGTTTTTTTTTTTTCAATCTCCTTTGAGCAAAATGCAAACCTAGTAATGTTTAAATTCATATAAAAAATGTAACCCATATTATCTGAGTAGATTCAAAATTAGGTCGGAAGCATTTGCCCATTCCCAATTAGGTAGCAGCGTTTTGCTGCTCAAGCCATTAGTCCTGTGGAATGTAGGAATTATATAGCATTTTGCTTTTTCAGATTATAATTTAGTTTTAAAGAAAGATAGTTCCTTATATCTGCCTGGCTTCCACCTATTCTGAATGCTCCACTAATACTGATATAAGTTATCACTTGGTTATTGGGTAAAATGAAAAGCATTAGAAAAATTATTCCCAGCAAGTATATGATACTCTGTCTTCACAATGGTCTTTCTAAAAATTCATGTCCATTATGTTTTCAGTCAAATAAAGTACTTCAGGTCATATGATGGAGGCATCAGTAGCAACTCCACAGTTAAAGTTGCACTGAGATTTGTACTTAAAGCAAGACTGTTTTACAATGAAATGGTTGCTTTTAGTTTCCCATTTATGGTTGAATTTTCTGTAAAATCTTTTTTTCTGAAAGATGTTATAAATTTGGTAAATGAAACATTTAAGAATGAGCCCTTTTTTGAAATTTGGCCATCTCTCTCTCTGACTAACAAACTACTGTCACCACACATGGTAAATTTCTCTCTCTCACCCCACTCCTCTAATCTCACTGATTGGCCACTTCTCAAATTTTCACGCTTAAACTGCATATCCAGCTCAGCTGAAATCAGTTTAGACCAGCAAAAGGGGCTTTATACACCTTTATCTCCACCCCTAGGCCCTGTTTTGGGACTGGCTGGATGCAATTATAATGGAGATCTACATTAAAGCAGCTTCAGGAAAATGACTAGATATACCACAACTGGGACTGTGAAGAGGGGCCTAGAAGCAGTTGAGCTCCAAATCTGCCTTAGAAGTCCTTAGAGCCTCCTCCATAAACAGACTGGAAAATCCCATGGCTTGAGACAAGGCTCGCATGACCATCACTCGTCAGAGCTTTCTAGAAAGCTTGATGCAGAGAGCTCATACATATCCCAAGAGTGAGCATATGTACTGACAATACTCGAAGGAGAAATGTCACTTACTAGCATATGAGTGATGCTTTTGAAACTTTACCATAGCAGAAGTTAGGAAAGTAGTATTGACTCATTCCTTAACCTTGAGAAGCACAGATATTTTTCAGATCTGAGGCTATAAATAAGTATTGTATGATTATCATCAAGCAGCAGTTGAAAATATAGTACTATGTCAAGAACCTTTCAAGCAGAAACCTAATGGAATAAACAAACATTTTTTCTGCAGTGGCTTTGTGCCTGTCGTTGCTTTTCAGTGTAGTTCTATAAATCTTTTAGCACTGTGATACATTTAAACAATAGTAGAAAAGATGATATTTTTTCTAACATAAAATTAGTTTACCCTGTTAACACTGGATAAAAAAACCCAAACAGTTTCGGTGCTGATCCTCTTCTCACACTGCTGTGAAAAAGAAGTGAGTCCCTTAAAGTCAATGGGGTTACAGAGTGGGGAGAGAATTGTATCTAAACAAGGAATCCTTTATGCCTAATCCAGTTTCTAATTCTATATTAATTATTAAAATACAGATTAAATAAGTCTCCCAAATGGTCTGAAGTAAATAGGATGAAATTCAATAAGGACAAATGCAAAGTCCTTCGTTTAGGAGCTGCACACATACAAAATGAGAAATGACTGCTTAGGAAGGAGTACTGTGAAAAGGGATCTGGGTGTTACAGTGGACCATAAGCTAAATATGAGTCAACAGTGTAACACTGTTGCAAAAAAAAGCAAATATCATTCTGGGATGTATTAGCAGGAGTATTGTAAATAAGACACGAGAAGTAATTTTTCCATTCTACTCCGCGCTGATTTGGCCTCAACTGGAGTGTTGTGTCCAGTTCTGGGTGCCACATTTCAGGACAGATGTGGACAAATTGGTGAAAGCCAGAGAAGAACAATAAAAATGATTAAAGGTTTAGAAAACATGACCTGTGAGGAAAGATTTAAAAAAACTGGTTTGTTTAGTTTGGAAAAGAGAAGACTGAGAGGGAACGTAACAGTTTTCAAGTATGTAAAAAGGTTGTTACAAGGAAGAGGGAGAAAAATTGTTCTCCTTAACCCCTGAGGATAGGACAAGAAGCAATGGGTTTAAATTGCAGCAAGGGAGGTTTAGGTTGGGATATTAGGAAAAACTTCCTAACTGTCACGGTGGTTAAACACTGGAATAAATTGTGTAGGGAGGTTGTGGAATCTCCATCATTGGAGATTTTTAAGAGCAGGTTAGACAAACACCTGTCAGGGATGGTCTAGATAGTACTTAGTCCTGCCATGAGTGCAGGGAACTGGACTTGATGACCTCTTGAGGTCCCTTCCAGTCCTGTGATTCTAAGATGTTATTGCCCATAGCAATACCCTGTGCCATGATCCTGTCAGAATTCACATTTTCAGCACATCAATAGGAGACCTTTTAAGGTGTTGCAGCAAAATGTTCCAGGTGATTCAGAAAGTCAAGGAATTCTTTCCTTTTAGTCACTGCTGAGCTAATGACATCATGATGTCAAGGGACAATCTATGGCTACAGGTGCCCTCTTTCGGAAGAGATGTAAAACCAAGGATCTGAACATATGGTAATTACAAAGTGACATGGGATCTGTCAGAGAAGGGATGTTAACACCACTGTAGCCAAATTCCAACTTCGTTCATTACATTCTGCCTCTCCAGTTCATTTTAATTGGATATGGAATTCTGCTTCATTTCCTGTCCTGTTGTGCAGTGCTCTTGCATCTTTGTTTATTACTGGAGATGACTGAATTAGAATGATAACTTTGTTACAAATATATGTATTACTATCAATTTGATCTTACTATGGATGAAAGGCACAAATCAATAAATTGAGTGTTACCTTGCATTAACTTATTTTTTTATATATATATCTATACACACAAAAATAAATTTAATACAAAAATTTTATCTGTAGAAAAATAAATTTAAGTTAATGCAAGGTCATTCTCATCACTTATCGAAGAGCTGCTCAGACAGCAGTAGAAAGGCAGAATTAAGAGAAACCTAGAAAACTGGGGGAGTAAGAGACAGTGAGGTGGGAGCAATGGTCTAAAAGCTGGGTAGAGGAAAAGCTTTTTAGTAGAGAAAGGTTACAGATACCTAGAAAGTAGCCAAAAAAGACAAATTAGTTTGGATAGAGAATATAAGAGACTATTTTAAGGTGGCACAATTTAGATTTAGTTAAGCAGGTAACGTTCTGAGACGTATATATTCACTAACAGTAGATCCTTGCTATAATGCCCTTCACAATAGTGAACCTTGGCCTATAGCAAATGTGGTCCCTGGATTCCACCACCAGCACTGCCCGCTGTGGTGGGGGGTTGAGAGTTCCTCCGGTCCCAGGAGTACAAGGGTTTGGGGAACTTGACAGCTCCTCCAGCCTGGGGCCATGGCGGGAGGCTGACGGGTCCTCTGGCCCCAGGGCCACCACTTGGGCAGAGACGCTCACCGCTCATTGAGCTGGTTTTATGTCGTCGTTGGGAAAGCTCTCTCCTGTCAGCATAACATGGCTACATGAGCACTCTTACAGTGGCACAGCTGTATTGGTACAGATGTGCCACTGTAAGCGTTAGTGTACACATGACCTAAGGCAGGGTTACAACTCCCTCCTGCTTGAATCGGCCATCACTGAGACGTATGATTTCATGATGACTTTTACTTCAAGTCCATAAAGCATCCTTTCACCATAAATACATTATTCCTTAAATGTTACCCATACATATATCTCACAATGATTATGAATCTTGACAAGTTACATGCTTTCTTTTGAACCCATAACAGGGTTCAAAAAAGAACTAGATAAATTCGTGGAGTATATGTCCATCAATGGCTATTAGGCAGGATGGGCAGGAATGGTGTCCCTAGCCTCTGTTTGCCAGAAGCTGGGAATGAGCAACAGGGGATCACTTGATGATTACCTGTTCTGTTCAGTCCCTCTGGGGCACCTGGCCACTGTTGGAAGACAGGATACTGGGCTAGATGGACCTTTGGTCTGACCCAGTAGGGCTGTTCTTATGTACCTTCCATGTTAAATATCCTGTAAGACACATGTCTGGTGGTGTGAGTTTGTCAGGCCAGCACATCCCTCAGCCCACGCCGCTTCCCGCAGCCCCCATTGGCCAGGGACGTCGAACCGCGACCAGTGGGAGCTGCGATCAGCCAAACCTGTGGATGCTGCAGGTAAACAAACCGTCCTGGCCCGCCAACGGATTTCCATGACGGGCTTTGTGCCAAAGGTTGCCAATCCCTGATTTAACACATCAAGTACATGCGTTGTTATTATTAAATGCAAAAAAGCTACATCAATGCAATACTAAGTTTGCATAATTAAAGTCACAAGGTCAAGAAAAACAAAACATTAAAGTTCGTAGAGCATTATCTTTGTGCATAATGGGACAGATTATCAGCTGGTGTAACATCGGCATAAATCTATTTGAAGTCTCAGAATCTCTCCCTGTGTTATGGTGTACATTTTACAACATAAATATATTTTAACCAGCATAACAACAACAGAAATAATGCTATTTATTTGCTGGATAGTCAAGTTCCTAACAATCTTGGTGTTCATTAAATAACAAACCTGTGAATGAGAAAGGACTAAAACTTTAATGAAACAAACTGGAGAGTATCTCTGGTGAACTGCTGCGCACAGCCATGCAGTGTTCTCGACCCCCTGCCTCCAGGGCACATCTCCAAATTCCTATGTTCATTATACTGTCCTTTATGAGGGAGTCTCTTTAAATTATAATCTTTTACAAATATATCTCTACAAAGTGAACATTTTTGGAACCTTAAATGCTACATTTAAGTGATGCGACCACTTTTGGAAAATTTAATCATAAGACCCTAGGTTACTTTAATTTTTTTTTTTTTTGCATTTAGTTTCCTTGGTTTTTTAACATAAAAGGAAAAATCAGAGGTACTTGTGCTTAATAATATTTGTATGTGTATATATGTGTGTGTGTATATATGTGTGTGTGTGTGGTTCACAACTCACTTAAGAAAATGAAGTGTCTCTACCCTTGCTGCTGTTGCTCTGGAGATGGTTTTCTACCATTTTACATTTTGAAAGGCATAGAGTACCATCACAAAGACGTTTGTTTTTGATTAGCATTTGCAGGATATTAGAGAATGCAACAAAAGTAGCAAATACCCTAAAATCTCAGCCCCTTCCCATGCTGATTTCCTTGTGAAGCCAGGCAGGGGAGATGTGGCAAAACCTGGACATGAGGGCCTGAATGCAACAGAAGAAATGGGGTTCTTTTGCATCATGGAAGAGGATTCCTGGACCTCATGCAGAGAGTCTCATCAGGTGTTCACTGGGGAGTAAAGCCACAGGCGTGAGTCTGTGACTATAACTGGATCCACGGGCCAGTTCCTCCGCACACAATTTTCTCTTTTGAAAAAGTGGAAATACAGGAGAACAACAGCAAGGTGACCTTTTTCCTCTATGAAATTTTGTGCGGAAAGAGAGAACCCAGTGCTATTCAGACCTGAGAGGAAAGAAGCCTGAGGGAGACAATTGGGCTAAATGTGAGTTTGGCACTGAAGGGAGGGGGGGCCACTCAATGGTGAGTGCAGTACAGATAGATATAAGGAGAGCATGGTGGAAATGGCTCTGAACTGGATGCCCCAATCCTCTGGCTCAGCACTGGTGGAGACCAGAGTCGAACAGAGGGACATATTCCCCTCAACTAGGAGTTACCTTCCTGTAAATTAGAGGAAGCTGATCGTTCCTCATGCATCCATGAGTTGTAGGACATAGTTGTGAGACAGGCTATAGTGACTGGCGATTCATTCATTAAAACTATCAGTAGCTGGATATGTGGTGACCATTTGGCAGTTTACCTATCAAGTGTGAATGAGGCAGATCTCATGAGACATCTAGCCAAAGTTTTAGTTAAGTCGGGGTGAAGTTCATGGTCACAGGACATGCTGGTAACTGGCATAGGGAAGTGTAGGAAAGAGGTCCTGGAAGCTAAACTTAGAATAAAGGGGAGGGGAGCATATATCCAGGACATCTCTAGTAGCTTCCTCTGATGTGATTTGGCTCCATATGCAGAGCCAACTAGATGGGGAACCCAAGCTCTCAACTGTAGATGACAAGGTGGTTGTTTAAAGAGAAGGGCATTACATTTATTAGAGATTGAAGCACTTTGAGTGGGTGGGTGGGGGAGAGGAAGGTGAAACTGAGCTGAAAGAGGTGGGCTCAACCTTAACCAAAGAGGAACAAGACTGTTGCATGGAGATTTCAAGTTTCATGACTTATTTCATCTAGGAGCTGGCAGAAAACTGCCAGATGAGGAGGAGCTCACAGGTCACATACAGACACAGGCTAGAGAGGTCAGTGATGCAAAGGTAACTATATTTGGTAGTAAAAGTCAGGATAGAAAATACATTTGAGCTGGAGGAGGGACAGATTGAGATCTCAGAGATACATTCTAGAAAAGTACCTGAAAGTACTTAATTAAAAACCATCAGGATTGTTTCCGTAAACATGGTGCTCATGAAAGGGCCAGACAGGCAGATAGCCACTGAACAGGTGTACCAGAGGAAGGATCAATGACAGCATCCCCACACTGATCTGCCACTATGCTTTATTCTAAGTTGGAGTGGCCACCAGTTCAGTTTACGCATCCATTCAACCATTGCTCTATCGGCTGAAACTCCCAAAAGGGGAGACAATTAACACTGCGTGTGGTTTTGTTTTTTGTGATGGACACACATCGACCATAAGAGGAAAAGAACTGAAATGAGATGACTGTTTCAATTGGGATACTCCATAGAACTGTGTGATGAAAGTCTTCTGTAAAAGGGAATCATCTTAGGTATTTGAAATTTGGATTTGTTCTGACTCAGAACAAAAAGCAAACATTTTCAAAAGGGAAATCCCCAGGGTTCCCGACTCAGTCAGTCTGCCTGGCTAGCTGTCATGGGCTCTGGAAGCCCCAGTCTTGGAGCCAGTCCACTTAGTTGACTACCCTGGGACCATAGACCCTAGAAACCAAGGCTTGTGAGCTGACAAGAAATGAGGCAAATTTCAAAAGATTGTCAGAACCAGCCTGGTTACAAGAGAAGACAGATGCTGCACTTCTGGAACAGTGTCAGCCAACTCCTCTGCTTTTTCAAATGCTAAACTAACTTCTTCATTTTCTGTGGCATTCAGAAGGGAGGAATGGGAGACAGATGCTAGGGTGAGATAGGTGATCACAACGGTGATAAAATACTGAAGGGAAATCAGAATTAAATCAGAACATTTGATCAAGAAATTGGAGGCTAACAAGACTCAAGGGCCAGATAGGAATGGCTATTAACATTTAAAAGTGGTAGTAATAATCGTCAGCTGACATTTATATAGAGCTGTTCACCAAAAAGTGCATTCAAATTTTCCCTAACAAAATGAATTTACTTGCTGTTGAAGTGCAGGGTCAAACAAGGCATCGTTACCCCAAAAATCAGACCCAAGGCACCCCATTTTCCTTACTTCAGCTAATGGTGACAGATCAGCACTACTGATGCTGGATAGCGCCTAGTGCTGAACAGCATTTTCAACACGCAGAGCAGCTGGAAAACCCTTTGTATCAGCATCTAACAGTATGTACACATCAACAGTCTAGTACTGGCAGTAAAGAAAAGCTTTCTAGCCCATTGAAGTTGCAGGAGCGATTTGGATAATTACACTCTGCCCCAGCCAAACTTAAGATTGGCCATGACACCAGAAAGTGTCATGGAATCTATAATAACCACAAATGGCCAAAGCCTCATCTATTACATCTCATCTGAAAGACAGGAGAGACTTATGTTGGCAGATACTAATGCCATGCGAGAGCATTGCTGCAGAACTGTCTCAAACAGAAAGTTGGCCCTCACGAACTCACACCATTTCTGCTGCACTCTTTGGTTCCTCTTGGTTTTTCCCCATATCGGAAAACATTGCAGAATTCTGCAGTAACTATTCCAAATTTGGCATCTTAAAGTAGTTTTACAGCACTCGGGTGGTTTGTTGCTGTAGATGCTCTATTTTTATAAAGGTCTCCCATCCAAACTGATCAGGCCCAACCTTCTGTAGTTTATGGACTCCAATGATTTTAGCAGCTCAATATTACATGCCAACAGGGAAGATGCAGAAAATGACAGCCCTACTGTGTAAACTCGATGTCAGCAGTGAACAAATTACAAATTCCTAATTTAACAAAGGAGGTCTCTGCTCTGATTTTACCAACGGGAGATTATGCCTAATGAAATTTGTTGCAGAAGTAATAGCCAAAAGCTCTGAAACTACTTATGCTACAGAGACCTATTTAGAAGCACATACAAGGCTAATCTATCAATGAATGTTGCTGTATAGGGAACAAGCTACTTATCAAAAAATGTAGAAAGAAGTGGCTCATATATCAAAGATACTTGTGTTCTGAAACAGCTTGTTATGCTAGGTCAGACCTGTCACAAGGATTAATATTAGGACTGATTTTTTCCCCTTTATTTCAATGAACTGGAAGGAGGGATATGCTAAAGAATAATAAAATAAAAAATGCTGTTGGAAGGGGAAGAGGAAAAGTTGAAACCAAGATTAAGAAGAAATATAATTCTAGATGTTGTCTTACAGCCTCTGAAGTTCAAGCAACCTATGTTCACATAAGGGGAAATTAAACTCCTTACCCACTGCCGTGAACAAAGCCCTAGTAATGGGGCTGTGAGCTGGGAACTCAGCAGGGTATAAGGAGCAAAATTCATCCCTGAGCAGGTGCTGACCCTGCCTCCCCCTCAATGGCTGCTACCACTATCCACCAGCTAAAGTAGAGGACCCATGGCCTCCTCACCCACCACTTCCCAGTATTCCCTGCCATACCCACATATTTGGAAGCAGGTTGTGTACCAGCTCATGGTTGCACAAGAAGTCCAGGAGCCACTGAAGAGCTGCTTTCTTCCAAATCTACAGAAAACCCAGACACTCCTTTGGAGGTCTGCATCACAAAGGCTCTTTTCACAGGTGAATTTGATTCATTAACCTAGTTCTACCACATTTCTGTGGGCTTTCATCCCTCACATTCTCTCTGAAATTCAAGCAGATCTGTTTTATACCTGAGCAGCCTATCAACTGTCTGTTGAACCTTGTTATATGTTGATGTAAAGCTGCCAGAGAAGCCATTTGCAATGCAGGCCAAGTTTTTAATTGGTTGTACAAAACTCAATTAGGCTACATATCCTTGACTTTTAGCTACTAGTACCTTATTAATTAACTATATATATACATATACATACATACACACACACACACAATTAGGTCATTCATTTAACAAATCTGTCATTTGTCAGCTGTCAGACTAGACTCTCCTCTACTTCTGACCAGTTCTTATTTTCCATCAAGCAGAATCATAAAAGCAAAGAGCCTCCCTTTTTAAAATGGAAATGTTATCACTACAAAAAATATAAAATGCAGAGGAAGGACTTAACCTAAATATGCTTTGTACTTTCCTTCCAAATTTCCTATGCTCCTACATCTTGTAGCTGTAGAAAAAGTACAGTGGATGATCCTAATACTGCTAAAGCCATCCTGAAGTGCCCTCTTCAATGGATTTCCTGTAACTGTCTTCACAATGGTGAAGATTGTATTTCTGGTTATAAAAAAGTTAAGTTGCATAAGTCACCTAACTAATTCATGGTCTCTTTAGTATGGGGCAAAGCAAGTACAGCTAGATTATCCTTTTCTATTTTTGACAGGTGGGTGTATCCTTCTGAAAAGAAATGTGCAGTCATGTCTTGCTTTCAACAGATTACTTCCACTAACATCACTTTGATGAATTGTGTGTGTTTATTTCCACAGGCATAATGACAATAATCTGATATAAAATAGATTGATTAACTGACACTGGTGGCAAAGCCAAGTTCATATTTTCCCCCTCAGCATGTTCATTTCCCTTTATTATTAAAAATAGAGACCTAGCTTTAACTCCCTAAAAATCTTTCCCTTAAAAAAATACTAACAAAACATGAATTGGTCCTTTCATTGCTTGCCTTAAGCTTTTAATTTTCCTAATGAATGTCTTTACCTCCGAACATCACCATATTTGCCAAAAGAAGCTTATTAACCTGTAGGCCTGATTCTGCTCACAACGGGAGTTTTGGATGGATGTGCCCTATATTTCTATTAGATGTTCTCAAGTAATATTAATCTGTTATTATCAACAACTTCAATAAGGTGCATTACCTCTTAATGAATGGAAAAGAAACATTAAATTGAAAACATGATTAACACTTGGTGATGCCCTAGAATAATCTCTCTCATCAAATGCCATCTCTGGCAAAGGCCCCTTTTCATCAACATTTCCCAAACAAAAGCTGTGACTACAGCTGTGCAAACATTTCCAATGAAACATGCAGCTACACTAAACCCATGTTTTGGAGTTTGGATTCCAATTTGTAACTCAGGCTTAACTTCATTAAATAATTTGTTAAATTTCCTGAACCTTTATCTCAAATTTGGGTATAGTCTATAGCAAACCTAGGCCTGTTATATATAGCAAGCCATTACTGAGCATTCTTAGAGACAGGCCTAATTTTTTTAGAAGTGACTAGGGCGTTTCAGTGCCTCTATTTTTTGGGTACCAATTTGAGCTACCTTGAAGAAGAGATCTGCTTTTCGGAGAGCCAGGCACTCAGCACTTTCTAAAGCTCAAGGAACCTTTAAGACATCTGAAATTGGGGACTAAATAACTGACACTTAAAATCATTAGTCACTGCTTAAAATTTAGATCATGGATTTCTTTACAGTTAAAATGAAGAAGGTAACACCATTTCTTGCATAGATCTTTGTATACACTTTCAAAAGGATTCATCTCGGCAGCCTTCATCAGTATTAATATTTCCACATCATTCATGTTTATATTTCAGACTTTTTCTCTTCCTTTTTTTTTAAATGTAACCAGGAATGTTTTAATCTTTGCTGTTAGAAGGATATTGTTGCCACAAGAAATCACTTCCACCTCCCCCTCCTCCCTCCGGTTTGAACCTGCAGCCATTTTTATATGTGGAACTTGTTTAAAAGCAATTGGAGTTTTCAGTGTGAACAGATTCCAGAATCTGCTTTTATTGGGTTTGTCTATTTTAAGCTAGATCTATTTTTCACCTGATCTCACTGTTACATTTGCTTTTTATGTTTCAGTATTAGTGAAGGAAGTAAGCAACACATATAATAAAATGTATGTGTATAACGTAAGGAGATGCAAACTAAAATGGAAGGACTGTTTCCAATGCATCACTTCTCTGCTTAGTTAAATGATATTTCTTTCTAAGCAAAGATACTGTATGAGACTAGGCTGATACTTTTATAAAAAAGTGCCTTTCATCAAGCCAGAAAAGGAAATTACAGTGTATTTCAGATGTGTTTGTAAACCATTTATCTACACATACTATATACTTTAACTTACTTTTTTGCCTTGCCTCGGCAGGTCGCTACTTTAACTCAAGAGGTCTCACAATTAAGAAAGGACATGAAGAACGTGATGCATCTTCTGGAAAACTTATTGACATCACAGAAGCCTCCAGGGTTCTGTGCAGTGCATGGCACATCTGTGAGTCCTACATTGGAAAGCTTACAGCCTAGAATGACTTGGACTACACATCAACCTTGTATGCATATGCAAGCTGGGAATATTACTTGCACCAAAGCACAACTTTGCCATGGTAACACGACTCCTGACATTTGGCACAGGGATCCATCTTCTGTAGGGAGCAGTCCCCAAAGAACTGAATCCCATGTTCAAAATTCTATGGACAGTGAATTTTATTATACTTCAGGCCTTGAATATTCACCTTCCTGCTATCAGGTAAATCAGAAGGATAATTTGCAGTTTTTAAGATGCACCTCTCCATATTCAGATACTACCTTGACTCCTCTTCAGTCTATTTCTGCAACTCTTTCTTCCTCAGCATCCTCTTCCTCAGAGACTTCTCTGCACCTTGTGCTCCCCAGCAGATCTGAGGAAAGTAGCTTTAGCCCAGGAGCAGTCAGTTCACTAAGCTTTGAGAACTTGCCAGGATCTTGGGACCTTGAAGGAACAACAGGAGCAGTTTCTGCACAAACCTCTGAAGATTTCCCACTAGATGTTGTGACAAGCACAATGGATATTAAAGATAACCAAGCCATAAATGTATAACGATAGACCAATAAGTGGTATTCAAAGCATGTTCCACAGCTGCCAGTTTAAAACTTAACCAGTACTGCATGACTGCTTTGTATTGCCTTTTCTCTGGTCATCATGGAGACTTGCTAACATGAAAAAATCAGATTTTTAGAAAGCAAGTGGATATGATAAGATATAACCAGTTCATACAGTAGGAAACAATTTCTAGATTCTAGAAGCATGTTGAAAAGCATTTTGTATACACAGATATAACTTATGGTCTGTTTGGCAGACTTTTGTGATAGTCCAAAAGACCCTGAGGGTCAGAGCAGCTGGAAGTCTAGGACAAAAGAACTGTCATCGGAGGTTTTTGTTGCTTGAAGCAAAGGCTTTTCCTGAGTGCCCGATTGTTGTTCTCAAACAATATCCGTGGCACTGTTTGCTTCAGGTGATCATGGCTCCTGCTGGTTTATTTGTCAGTTCCGTGAAGGCAATGGGGCAATTATCGCTGCATGTCATCTCCTAGACAATCAACCAAATAGAATTGGTAGAGAGTGGTTAGTAGTCGCATGGTATTTGTCATGTAAATGAAACCTCTTTATTTATCAACAAATACTATTTTTATATACTTGGTATGAAATCTGTACCTGGAACTATTTCAAATATTTATAAGAAGAATAAGGATTTCTTTTCATTTTGTAAAAGCTTGCAGTTTTAACAAGAAATGCACTATCATCATGTAGTAGATCAAACTATTTATTGTTAAGACTATGTAGTTTAAAACTGGATCCCCCTTTATCTGCATGCTGTTTGCAATGAATGTATCCATGCTGGAGGAATAAAAATAAAAGGTAATATTTTATTTAAAAAAATAAAAACCTGGAATGTCAAGTCAGATATTAGTATTTTAACCTGTGAACTGTGCTATGCTAATGATATTCAGTGCCCTAGTTTTGTCTTATAGCATTGTATTATCGCCTCTATTGTTAAAACTGGTTCAGCGCTTCAATATAATCTCTATTTTCAGGGGGTTAATACCTTTTGGCCAACAAAATTCAATGAGAACTGAAAATTGGCAGGTAGAATTGTAAATTAAGAGCAATATTTTTTAAACAAATTTAAAAAAATATTTAGGCTATTTTAATCAGCAAGAAAAGAAGGAGTGAATAATAATCTTGAACTGTTATATTTATCTATTGGTTTGTACTTGTATACCTAAAAATAGCTTTGATCTTTAGAAAAAATTAAATTTGGCAAGTGATTTTGTCCATAAAATTGTTTAAGTGCTTTTGGTATTTTCAAACAATATTTTTTTAATGCTCAATATATTAACACTTTGAATAGTGACTGTGCATGCATAGCAACTACTTTTCATGGAGATTTTTATATGAAATTTTAAGATGAATAGTATATAGCATAAGTACATGTTCATAACAAATCTACGTAATTATACATTCTTTATAACCTTCGATTATTTTTAAATAAGGAAAAAATACTGTGAAATTATTTTTAAAAAATAATGCATCAAATCCAGCAATCCTTATCAAGATGAAACTCCCACTGACTTCACGTTTAATCACAATTTTGATTTCACTGGGAGTTTTATTTGAGTAAGAACCTCAGGCCTGAGTCCAGTGTTAAGGTTTTGATGCGCTAGGGAGCACAACTTCACCCTGATACTCTGTGTTTAACTCACATCATTCCACATTATTAATCTCGCTGGTGTAAATTCAGAACAAAGAGTCAGCATTTAATTTTGAACGGCTTGACTTTTGTCAGTGTCAGACCTTTAACATGGTTGTTTCTAAGAAGTTTTTTCTATTGAAATATTGGGTTAATTTGAAGTTAAATACAGAAGCAAGCATGAAATGAGCTACATATAGAACAGATTAGATAGAGAGAGAGAGAATAAGGTAATTGGTAGAATATATAATAATGTATGTCTACAGCATTTTGTGGGACTAGATTATCCCATTCTTTGACAATGCCCATAGAAAGATAACTTACTTTAAAAATTCTTTAAGGCTTTTATGCAGAGGAAGGAAAGGGGAGAGATTTTAAGACCGCAGTCCCACAACAGACTGATAGTAGCATGGGCCAGTGCTATTTAGATCAGCCTTAACATCAGTAGAAATTTGCTGCTACTATAATTCACCCCATCCCCCAGCTCCCTACAGCCAGCCATACATGTGATTTGTAGCAGAGTCCTTAGAATACACTGTTCACACAGAGCAGCTATCACTGACTTAGGAGCTCGCAACATAGCTGCCCCACATCTTAATTCTTCACTCTTTTGTTCCCCTTCATGCTGCATAAAGAGAACGGAGCACTAGACCCACTGTTCAAAATAGGCACATTTCATTTCTACAATAGCTTGTCCAGTATTTGGAAAGTTCCATTTATCCTGTACCCCAGTCACTGATTCACAGCACAGATACACTGCCTTCGCAGTTCCTATCAACATCACCTGAGTCCAATTACAGATTCAAGACAGTCTTGCCTCTTTCATTTTATAAGTGTGTAGATATATATATATACACACACACACACACACACACAAACACTGTAGAATGCAAAGTCGAGGAGTTCTGCATAATTAGCAGGGATTCACTACTGTGCATTGGACTCCAGCAAGATAAGGGAATGCAAGTGCAACAACTGAAAGCAAATGAAACTCAGCAGATCTGTCACAAGCTACTCTTTGTTTCTGAAGATGTAAAATGTATCACAAACAAAGCTGACAAACATTAGTTCCATCAGTGGTTCTCAAACCAGGGCTGGCGTTAGACTTGCTAGGGCCCAGGGCTGAAGCCTGAGCTCCACCGCCAGGCTGAAGCCAAAGCCCAAGGGCTTCAGCTGTGGGTGGTGGGTCTTGGGCTTGGGTTTCGACTTCAGCCCCACCACTTGGAGCATCCTCGCTCAGGCTACTGCCTCACTGCCTGAGGCTGAAGCTCTCGGGCTACAGTTACAGCCCGGCATGGAGGGTGAGGGTTATGTAATTTTTGTTGTCAGAAGCAGGTCGTGGTCTAGTGAAGATTGAGAACCACTAGTTCCATTATCCTGATAATAATACCAAAGAACTTGTTTTAGCATGTCCTAGACAGCAAAGAGCAGTGTTAAACTGGTGGGGATAGTGCCCCCAGGGAAAGGCTAGAGGATGGACCATTTGGTGCATGATAAGTAACCAGAAATAATTCCAGTGTGAGACTAACCTAGGGAAATAGAAAAGTGTAATTAGAAGGGTGTTTCAAGCGTGATGTCACTTATACAGTGATTGAAATTTGTATTATTTAAAAAAAGCAAGAAAAGACTTGCACATCAAGCAGGGTTTATTCTGGAAATGTTTGGAATTGAGACATTGTCCCACCAAAGCCAAAACAAAATAGGGGTTAAAATGTGAAAATATTGGACATGGCCAAATCTGATGGGCCAAACCTTTTGGAATGGAGCAGGAGTCCTAGCTGCCAGGTACTGTTAGCACAAATGGAGTAGTTCTATGGACAGGGTCACCCTAGGCATTTATTACTATTAAACACCCTTCTAAAGCACCTGTCACTGTAATAGCCAAATGCTCTCCTAATCTAGGGTTGCCAACCCTTCAAGATTGGCCTGGAGTCTCCAGGAATTAAAGATTAATCTTTAATAAAGATTATGTCATGTGATGAAATCTCCAGGAATACAGCCAACCAAAATTGGCAACCCTATTAGGTGCTCAAGATGGATTTCAGTGCTAGTGTTCCTAAATTTTCTCTTCCAACTTCAGCAGTTTATTGTAACTTTTTTTGCACTAAACTTTACAAAAATAAAATAATTCAAATCTATTTTGTCTTATGTTTGTTCTTCATTCTCTCTTCCCCTCACTTCATTTTTTTCTTACACTTTCTATGCTTGTTGTTTTCATCTCTTTTAGTGACTTCCCCATACTCTTATTTTTCTATACAATACAATAATTCTTCCCTCACTACTATTCAGTTTCCTGTGTTCTGCCCTTCAGTCATTCTCGTCTTCCCCAACAATATTAACCTTTTTCCTGTCTCACACATCCCCTCACACTGTCCCATCATTCTTCCTCACTCATTTAAATCAGACATATTTTCCTGTTTTCCCCAAGTCTGTTAATTTAAACAATTCTCTCTGTAACAGTCACCACTAAAGAAAGTGGATACGGACCCTAGTCATGTGATAGGCCAAAGTTTATAATCCTATGTCATATAGCAAGGTCCAGGAGATAAACCATGGGTCTCTTAAAGCAGCCCTTTTACAGGTCACCTATGCATTATATTGGGTTCTTGCCACATTTATTCCAAACAAATCTGGTCTTTGCTATTTGTTCACCATTGCATTCTATCTTTAAGCCTTAGTATGCATTTTTAAAGAGATGCACTTATGTTGTTTCACTAGTTAGTAACATATTAATTAAGCAAACAGTTTTCACTAGCCATGCAAATACTCATTGATGTTTGCAAAGCCCAAGTCCATTTCTTGCAATACCCTTGTTTTGGCCTGGCTATCACTTAACTGCCACAAATAATTTGGCCTCTAATTAGTCCATTTGTTAACTGTGCACAAGATTTAATTTTATTAGGCATGTCTGTAACATACTAGTCAATTGTCTCAGTTGTTTCTTGTTTAAAAAAAAAAGTGTCTTTCCTGAGTGACATTCTTGGCTGGATCAATGTATTGACATTTTAAATGTCTTTGTCTAGCAGTTTGTCCTGTGCATATTTTTAGTGGAATGTACTGTAGATCTTCAATCCTCTAGCCCTACCATGTAGGAGTGTGCAGGATTCACCTTCTACAGGTTCTCTTCAATACCATTTGCTTCCAAAAACAAATATGTGCAGTTGGTTCACCCATCTCCTTCTATGTTATGGAGTTCAGGGGATGGCATTTGCTCCATTTTTGCCAAAGATTTAAATTTTTTTTCTGCCACCTTATCTTAAAACACCAGTCATTTACTGCATATTTTTTTCTCTCTTTCTGCCGTGCGGAGAGAACCTCACATAGTAGAGATCACTGACTGCAGCAGCTATGGTTACACTCACGTTAAACTCAATTTTCCCTCTCAAACAAAAATATCAACTCCGCCTTCTCAAACAAAGTCCCCCAACACAGGAAATGATCTACCCCAAACAAATCAAAGAATCCCTCCTAATTGATATCTCCCCTAAGAAGCAAGTGCCCCGAAAACAAAGGATCACTCCCAAATTAAGCGAACAATCCGCAAACAAAAAAATCAGTCTAATCCCACCAAAGCAAAAATCATTTTAAAAAATCCTAAAACAAAAATCATTCTCCCCTGCCCTCAACTACTTTGACTTCCTCTGTACTTTGTTTAGGGTGACCAGACAGCAAATGTGAAAAATCAGGACAGGGTGGTGGGTAATAGGAACCTATATAAGAAAAAGACCCAAAAATCGGGACATCTGGTCACCCTAACTTTGTTGAAGGCTTTCCTTCACAGTTGGCTTGCATTCTGTCTACCAGACAGCCCTCCAACCAGCCTTGTTTGCTAACAAAGAGGTGTGGCTTCTGATTAGAGCTGCACCAGGACCAGATGTTTCAGGTTGCTCTCCAATTCGGGGGGCATGTTTTCGACTGAACAAAATGTTTTATTCAACCCAAAACAAACTGTTTCATTTAGTTTAAGCTGAATGCTTTTTAAATAAAATTGAAGCAGATTTACAAACACAGTCATTTTGAATTAAAAAAGAAACCAAAACATTTGGTTTTGAAAATGTCAGGACACAATGTTTTGGTTGTTTTGGAATGTGTGAGATTGTTTTTCTAACTGAAACAATTTGGCAAATCCCAGAAGTTTTGCTTCACCTGAATCTGCATTTTTCAGCAAAAGAAAGTTTTGTCCAAAACAATTTCACCCATCTCTAAGGCTGGTGGCTGCCCTCCTCCTACGTCCTTCAGCTCAGGTGAGTCCTCTGTCCCACTACTGTGGCCTCACAGGAAGCAATGACAGCACCACTCTGTAGTGCGAACACCACTGAAAGAGGGCAGCAGCTTTCTGCTTCAAAGACACAGAGATGGCTGCAAGGGAGCTCCAAGCAGAGGGGAAAGCCTGTCAGTTTCAAGAGCATAGGGTTGCCAGGTTTACATGGACGTATTCCTGGAGGTTTCCTCACATGACATCATCTTTAATTAAAGATGAATCTTTAATTCCTGGAGACTGCAGGACAATCCTAGAATGTTGGCAACCCTAGGCACAGGCCACTCATTAACAGCACAAGAGGATTTTATTTTGGTAACTTTAACCTGTGCTTAGGTTGGCCAGGGATCTTCCAGGAGCCTTCCCAGTATCCCTACAGGCCAGTCTGATTATTTAAAACAGAAGACTGGTTTCAATCGGAAGGAATGCCACTGCTTCTGGGAGCCGCGCGGAGCCACTGCACGCACAGAGCGGGGCAAGCCCCTGACCCTGCTCCCTGGCTGAAGTGCCAGACTGGGGCAAGTCCCAGACCCCGTTCCTGGTGGGAGCTCGGGGCCAGATTAAAACATCTGAAGGGCCGGATGCGGCCCCTGGGCCATAGTTTGTCCACCCCTGCTATAGGTAGAATAAGAGCTAAGGAATTCCAGTTTGACAGCTTCATCGTGCCAAATGCTAGAGCATCTGGTTTCCTATTCCAAAGCCTTTGCACAGTAGGCTTCGATTTATTACAAACTCCCCAATAATTCTTGTGTAAAAGAAAAATTACCAAGGTTATTAAAAAAAAGGCGAGATGTAAGCCACCCACTTGCAGAGCAGCCACCAAGAAAAGAAACTAACTGGGCTGCAACCACTGATTATTTAGGTAAACATATTGATATTTTTCTGACTGAAGGAAGTGTAAAAACAGATCATAAGAGCGCATGCGCGTGTACACACACACACACACCCCACCCCTCCCACCCCCCAGGCTGCAATCACAAGACCCGGGCATGTTTCATTTTCAGTAAAAATGAAATGTAAGAATTTAAAAGAATATTGCCCTACCCCAGGGCCATAACATACCTTCTTCGTTAAGCATAACTCATCACTCACTTCAACAGGGAGTTGTGCTTAGAAATGAATGGCATCATCCGGGCCCTAGTTAGTTATTTGCATTACTGTAATGCCTGAAGGCCCCAACAGAGGCCATTGCCTCACTGTGTTAGGTGCTGTACAAACGCATCATACGAAACAGTCCCTGGCCCAAAGCGCTTTCAGTCAAACGAGACAAGACACAGTGGGAGGAAGAAGGGAGGTACAGAGAGGTGAAGTGACTTGCCCAGGGTCACACAGCAGTCAGTGGCAGAGGCAGAAATAGTGCCCTTGACTTCCCGTCCAGTGCTCGAGCCCACTAGCCCACAGTGCCTCTGCTTAGCATTGTTGGATTCTCAAGCTACCATACCATGCTGGTTAAAATTAAAGCCAACTGGGTGCCTAGCTTTTAAAATTCTGGGCCTAAGATTTGCAACTGTGGAGTGACCAACAGGCCTTTTGATAAAGTGGAGCATGTGGCTTTACAGCTGGCAGCTTTATTCGATTGGGTGTCTTTGTATGGGGGAGCGAGCTATTTCTCAGCTCAGCAGGACGGCTGGCACTGGCTGCAGTTAGGAAATTGTTTCAAAATTCAGGTGAAACAAACATCTGGCATGGTCTATGGACCTCGCAGCAGGCTGATTTTCTGCTTTACGCAGCAATATGACCTACTTGCCAGAAGGTGTCCAGAAGTGCAGCTGAGGCAAGGAACAGCGTTCTAGAGACAGAAAATGAATCTCAGCCATTAATATCGACCTAGTCCAACTGTGTCCATTGTGCAAAATAGGTTATTTGTAAGCGAATCATACAGGAAGATTATCCCTGCTCAGCACTGCAATGCCTGCACAGCCTGTACCAGCAGCACCTGTTCAGCGACTGTCTATGGCTGAAAACAGGTGCCTGATCGATGCCTGGAAGCGTGCCTATTAATTAACCTTTTCAAGATACTGTATGAAAGTGGGACTCTCTGAAGGGCCTGCCTAGGCGGCTCATCACAGCTGCATGTTGAATGTTAGGCAGGCCTGCGCACCACCCGCAGAGACCCAATGAATTGCTGCCTTCAGAAGAAATACACAAACCTGCACAATGGTACCTAACGTTGCCACGGTCGGGCTTGGCAGCAGCATGACTTGGGCAGCCTCTTCTAGGCAGAGGCTAGGCATTTATTAGCACTTGAAATGTGCTGTGCACTCTATGTATTGAACTGCTGCAACTGCCACTGCTCCACGCCGGTGGCACAGAAAGGGGAGGCCTGGGTGGCTCTCACAGGCCATGGAGTCACAGGGGCGGGGAGGGGCACCTAAGCCACGGCTCAGACACTTTTTGGCCTAGCCAAACCCGAGTAGCAACGTGCCCCCACACACCAGGTCGCAATGCCATTCACTCAGCCTTGGAGGGGGATAAATATAGGAGTTCCTGGCCACAGGGTTCAGCCTGCTGATGGGGGCACTTAAGAGGGGACGAGAGGCCAGGTGTGGGGCAAATCTATCCCCCACACACACTTTAAAGGGTGCTCCATAGCCTCTGGTTCCTATTAAATAAAAGTAGCCCACATCCATTCCCTCCTCTCGGTCTTCTCCCACGCCCGCTGTCCTGCCCCAGCTAGCCGCACAGAGACTCCAGGACCAGGCTTGAACCAGAAAAAGGGAGCTGGCACTTGGAAACATGTGTGTTCTAGTTAAAAATTAAACTTTTATTATACCAGCAACTTTTTAAAAAAAATTAAAAGACTGAAAAAACCCAACAATATATTCCTCTTCCAGGCCTCTAACACAGCCTGGTTGTGAGACGATGTTCTTTGCCACTAACGTTAATGTAGCTGGAAGAAACTGGAATGAGCTTTCACTTTCAGCAGTAAATCCATTGCAATGGAGTAACCAAAAAGGAGACTGGGGCCCACCATGTGTGTCTGTAGTTGAAGGCTGGGTGAAGAACTTACATGTACACTTTAGCAACCTGAATGGAACCTCAAAGGGACATCACGAAGACACTCTGCATGACATGGCTTGAATGTTAAGCTGCAGTTGTAAATAGTTGCTTTATTAAAATAATCACTTTAGTTTTCTAGGAACCAAGTCCTTTCATTTTAATACTCAGCATACAGTATGTGTGTTTCCAGAATGTGAAACATACACAGGCAGACTACAAGAGCTGAAGTCACAGAAGCATCAACAGACTTTGTTTTGGACTCTCATGTCTGGTAACGTCATGGCCAGAGCATGGTTGCTGTACATACAAGTCAGTGATGCGCTGCTAAGATTTTTAACAATTGGCTTCCTCAAAACTGTGCAGTCTATTAAATAAATTTTCTATGTTCATTGCTCTTTCAAGGCTGGAGGCTATTATTCATAGTTTGAACCTTCACTCTGTATGAATGATCTCTTCTACTGGCTTTAAAAAAAAAAACCCCACAGCATTTCAAAAGTTTGCTCCTGCATCGGGAGGGAAACGCTCATCTGATCTACTCTAATGCCACATGCAGAAAGCTGTAGAAAGGGAGACAAGCTGAACTGGAACTAGAAATCTTGCAGGAGGACATAAAGTTGCAGAATAATTACTGCTCGTTAATGCTGCCAGGTGGCTCTGGTTAGATACAACCAGTGTGTAAAAGAGACAGGCACATCTCTCTGAGGCAGAGGGAACAAGGGATTGGAAAACGGGAGGGTTCGGCACAGAAACCCTACGAATAGTTAAGGTTGGGCAGAAAGCTTAGGAGGAGGTTTTGGGTCTGCCTTTGTTAACTGATTTACCCATAAAGCCGAATGCAGGGGTAAGCCTGGGCTACATACAGTAAGTGTGTGTATGGTGTTTGGAGGAGGGTGGGAACATCCAAGTGTGATGCTGACAGACCAGGAGCCAGCTAGTAATGCCAAGGCCCCAGGCCTCACTGAACACTAACAAATGCATAGCTGGAAACCAGTCTGGCTCACCTGTATATTAGTATTGTTAAGCTAAATATTAGAGTTGTAGGGATGTGTTTGTTGTTTAGACCTTAGGATGCTGCATGTATTACACTCACTTAGCTGTACCCCATGTTATAAAGCAATAGCAAATGTTTGCATTGTAAACCTCTGTAACTGCATAACTCATCAAACAGGAAAGAAGCCGTCTCTAATGCAATGCTGGCTTCCTCCAAAAGGGGTTAGCTCCAGCCCAACAAGAAGGCCTTGGAAACTGAATGTGCCATTGTGAATCCTTAAAAAACTGTGTTAACTGCATTCCTCTCCCCCTCCATGAGGAGGAGCCTGCACAAGACCCTGGGCTCTGGGAAGAAGGGGCTAAAAATCCCTGACAAGGAGAAACTTGGTTCTTTTTGCTGCCTGGACTCTAAAGGAACAAGAATCACTGAGCATAAGCAAAAGCCCCCCAGCTGTTTTGCCGGGGTTAGCCCTAAAGGACATATGGAATTTGCTTATTATAGAAGTTTCTGTTATCTTTTGTGTGTCTGTGTTACCTGGAAATATTTCATTTCTTTTGCCCGGTGAATAAATCTTTAGTTAGTTTATCATAGAATTAGCTATAGGTGTTGTCTTTGGTTTGATAGCTACATTGCAACTGACTTGGGGGTAAGTAACTGGCCCTTTGCAACTGGGAGTAACCTGGAGACTCTCATAAAAAAAACAACCTTCCACACAAACTTCCTCATGGCTGGACTTTACAAAAACTAGACAAGCCATTTACAAAACACACTTTGCGTCTCTACAGAGGAAAAAGGACACTAAACTATCTAAACTATTACATGCCACAAGGGGCCACAACTGTGGTACCCTTAACTTGCCCAACAATATTGTTAATCTATCCAGCTATACTCTTAGTCTGGCAGAAGAGTCTGTCCTATCTTGGGGTCCCTCCTTCTGCCCCACCACCCCCACAAACATGATACAGTTCTGCAGTGACCTGGAATCCTTCTTTTGCCATCTCCGACTCAAGGAATATTTCCACCACATCACTGAACACCACACTAACCCACAGAAACCTTCCTACCAACGCTACAAGAAGTAGTATTCTGAATGGACTCCTCCTGATGGTCGAAACAACAGACTGGTCTTCTACATAGAGTGCCTCGGTCGACGTGCAAATGCTGAAATTGTGGAAAAACAGCATCACTTGCCCCATAACCTCAGCCGTGCAGAACACAACGCCATCCACAACCTAAAGAAACAACTCTGACATTATAATCAGAAAGGCTGACAAAGGAGGTGCTGTAGACATCATGAATAGGTCGGTGTATGAACGAGAGGCTGCTAGGCAACTCTCTGACACCACATTCTACAGGCCATGATCCTCTGATCCCACTGAAGGGTACCAAAGGAAACTGCACCATCTGCTCAAGAAACTCCCTGAAGAAGCACAGGAACAAATCTACACAGACACACCCCTAGAGCCCTGACCAGGGGTATTCTATCTGCTCTCCAAGATCCACAAACCTGGAAATCCTGAACACCCCATCATCTCAGGCATTGGCACCCTGGCAGCAGGACTGTCTGGCTATGTGGACTCTCTCCTCAGGCCATATGCTACCAGCACTCCCAGCTATCTTTGAGACACCACTGACTTCCTGAGGAAACTACAATCCATTAGTGATCTTCCTGAAAACACCATCCTAGCCACTATGGATGTAGAAGCCCTCTACACCAACATTCCACACAAAGATGGACTACAAGCCATCAGGAACAGTATCCCCAATAATGTCACGGCAAACCTGGTGGCTCAGCTTTGTGACTTTGTCCTCATCCACAACTATTTCAGATTTGGGGACGATTTATAACTTCAAGTCAGCTACACTGCTATGGGTACCCGCATGACCCCACAGTATGGCAACATTTTTATGGCTGACTTAGAACAATGCTTCCTCAGTCTCATCCCCTACCGCCCCTACTCTACTTGCACTACATTTATGACATCTTCATCATCTGGACCCATGGGAAGAAGGCCCTTGAGGAATTCCACCAGGATTTCAACAATTTCCACCCCACCATCAACCTCAGCCTGGAACAATCCACACAAGAGATCCACTTCCTGGACACTACAGTGCAAATAAGCGATGGTCACATAAACGCTACCCTATACCGGAAACCTACTGACCACTATACTTATCTACATGCCTCCAGCTTTCATCCAGACCACATCACATGATCCACATGTCTACAGCCCAGCTCTAAGATACAACTGCATTTGCTCCAATGCCTCAGATAGAGACAAACACCTACAGGATCTCTATCAAGCGTTCTTAAAACTACAATACCCACCTGGGGAAGTGAAGAAACAGATTGACAGAGCCAGAAGGGTACCCAGAATTCACCTACTACAGGACAGGACCAATAAAGAAAGTAACAGAATGTCACTAGCCATCACCTACAGCCCCCAACTAAAACCTCTCCTGCGCATCATCAAGGATCTACAACCTATTGTGAAGGATGATCCCTCACTCTCACAGACCCTGGGAGACAGGCTAGTCCTCGCTTACAGACAGCCCCCCAACCTGAAGCAAATACTCCCCAGCAACTGCACACCACACAACAGAAGCACTAACCCAGGAACCAATCCCTGCAACAAACCCCGTTGCCAACTCTGTCCGCATATTTATGCAAGGGACACCATCATAGGACCTAACCACATCAGCCACACCATCAGGGGTCGTTCACCTGCACATCTACCAATGTGATATATGCCATCATGTGCCAGCAATGCCCCTCTGCTATGTACATTGGCCAAACTGGACAGCCTCTACGCAAAAGAATAAATAGACAAATCAGAAATCAAGAATGGTAACATTCAAAAATCAGTAGGAGAGCACTTCAGTCTCCCTGGACACTCAATAACAGACTTAAAAGTGGCCATTCTTCAACAAAAAAAACTTCAAAAACAGACTTCAACGAGAAATTGCAGAACTGGAATTAATTTGCAAATTTGACACCGTCAAATTAGGCCTGAATAAAGATTGTGAGTGGCTGGGTCATTACAAAAAAATATTTTCTCTCTGTTGAGATTCACCCCTTCTTGTCAACTGTTGGGAATGGGCCACATCCACCCTAATTGAATTGGCCTCGTTAGTACTGACCCCCAACTTGGTAAGGCAACTCGCATCTTTTCATTTGCTGTATATTTATGCCTGTCTACTTTTTTCCCCACTCGATGCATCTGAGGAAGTGGGTTATAGCCCATGAAAGCTTATGCCCAAATAAATTTGTTAGTGTCTAAAGTGCCACAAGGACTCCTCATTGTTTTTGCTGATACAGACTAGCACCACACCCCCTCTGAAACCTGGATACTATTGTGATTTTTGGTATAAGGGACCATCTATCACAGAGGCAGGCTTGCCTGGGGAGATAAGACAGACTGGACTGCCCAAAGGGATTGTCTGTGACTCCATGGTAAGGCTGTTACGGTGCTTGTGGAGTTCACACTTATTACTTGGTTAGTGAAATCTAATTATAGAACATATAACCAATTTGGGATTTGTGCCCTATTTCCTGACAGTCTTCCCTAAGGTTGGCACCCATATTTATTTGCCATTCCAGACAGTGTGACACCAAGTATGGTACCTGTCAGACTGCAGTACCTGCTCCCTTACACTACCCTCACTTGGGCTTTCCACAGCAGAAGGGGAGTACTAATTTTAAATCTACCAGGAGCTTCACAAGAGTTGCTGGAGTCAAAGCAATGAATCAGCATATTCCTACCCTCAACAACAGGGGTTCTCAAACTGGGGGTCGGGACTTCTCATAGGGGTCACGAGGATATTACATGGTGGGTCGCAAGCTGTAAGCCTCCACCCGAAACCCTGCTTTGTCTCCAGCATTTATAATGGTGTTAAATATATAACAGTGTTTTTAATTTATGGGGGAGTGGGGTCACACTCAGAGGCTTGCTAGTGAAAGGGGTCACCAATACAAAACTTTGAGAACCACTGCTCAACAACCATCAGTATGAGTGGCACCGGCCTCTTACCATTACAACTCTTCCATCCCTGGCAAATAAAGATTGGAGCAGCTTTGTGCCACTGCCGTCTCTTCCCAGGTGCACTTTTCATTACCAGAGACAATGTCCACCTGCTTTATAGACTAGCAAAACCAGGTGCGCATATGGTCCACTGTACTTGTGCAGTTAGGATTCCTGACTTCTCAGCATTAAATTGCTAAACGTTTTTGGATGGCAGTAGCAACTGTGAAATATAAGTAGCATGACACAATAACAAGGAACTGGCTTTATAAAAGCATTTTGCTTACTCAGAGCGGCCTAGATTCAGTTTGAAAAGAAGTTTCCTGAAAAATTGTTCCTTTGTGGGCTTTTGCAAACTGGAAGAGAAGCAATTTATTTTTTGGACATGCTGTCCCAAATTGGAGTTCCACACAGGCAGCCACCTTTTGCGAGAATTATAGTATTAATGGGGTTCTCCAGATAAATGGTGACATTGCCTCGCTTAAACTTCCCTGGGTGAAATATTAATTTTTAATACCAAAACAAATCTGCTCTCACATTGTGCACTCAAGATATTATGTAGCTCAGAACAGACCCTGGTTACTTATAAAGGCTGACACTATGGAAAAAAAAGCCTTTATCTCTGCTTTTTGCAAATACTGCCATGTAAGTAACATCAGCTTAAAATAGATGGCCCAAAAGTGAGATAAATCATTTTCATTATCCTGTTCAGAACCTCAGCCAAACATTGGTGGTGTTGACCCGCAAAGAGAGTGTAAATATATTAGTTTTTAAATTGATGCCAAACAAACACTGGTTTTATTATTCACTTTATTCATACTAAATGTTTTCCAGAGACCTGATTTATGACACAAGTGCAAGCTAGCCCAAAACAACATGTTCTGCAAACAGTGATAATGAAAAGCCAGTGTATTTGAGTTTATTACCCTTATTAATAAATGATCAGGCCCACAGAACAGCAGAAATCAGATCAAAGTAGTGCACAGTGATTCATTGCAAAGAGTTAACAGGAGAAAATTTTAAAATAATAAAAGACTAGCTGCAGTTAAGATACCAAGGGAGGCTGAAAAATCACCACCTCCTGAGACAGAGTTATGCAAGGGCAGAGGAACTACAGGGATGCATTAAGAAGCTATATGTTATCCTGTAGCGAATATAAGGGATTTGAGAGATCTCCATGAATAATAAAATGATCCTTAAAATTTACCTTTTACACGTTCCTCCTGGATTTAGTTGCTTTCCATTATATATAATACAAATTAAAGACCTATTCGCTTTTTTAGAGCTGAATCCTGCTCCCATTGAAGTAAAACCTTTGGCTTCAATATTACAAGCTTTCCATAGGAAATGAGGAACCCAGGATTGAATCCAACAGTAGATTTCCTAGCTGTTTGGCTTACATTTGAATTCGGCATACAATGGCACTTCTATCACTTCCCCAGGGATTATTCCACAGCCTAATACAGCTCACTGTCAAGATTCTTTTTCCACAATGCAGCCTATATTTTCTTGATTTAATTTCAGCCAATTCCCATTTACACCAATTTGGGACAACGTACATAAATTCTCTCTTCCTTATGTTTGCAGCCTTACAGATTTGCAGAATTATGTCCATCTGTACATGTTAAACTTTTAATCTTTCTTCAGAAACTTCCATCCACTGATCAATTTTGCTATTGAAAATCCCACCTGTCATGTTCCACCCCCCACCGTACACCTGTATTTCAGATTATTTTCCCCCCAGATAGGCTAGCTTGCATTTTTCTAAACTGAGTTTCATTTTGTTGTTTTCTACCTGTCTTAAAATTCACCCTTTTGTTTTTATTCTCTGCCATCAACGTATTCACACCATCTCCCAGATCTCCCCTGCCCCATGAAGGAAGAAGAGATCAGTGGTCTCTGTTGCTATATTCCACCCTACTACAGATCCATGCAGGAGAAAGGTTTAGGCCCACATTGTTTGGGGCAGGATAGGAATGTAACTAAATCATCTATTAGCAGTCCACATGGATACCTTAGCAAAGTTAACACAGGCCCTGGCTTATAGATAGATAAGGTTGGTGGTCCCATCCTAGTTTCTGCCTGCACTTCTGCAAGGAAGGCCCATGATTAAGCTAGCATGGGAATCAGGAATGAGTTGAATTGACATAGTCACATGGGAGAGGCATCAGTACACTACTTTTTCATGAGTAAAACAGCAATGGAGCTCAATGTCTGCTCTGGAACTGGGGGTCTAAATGTTGTATACCAATAACCCAATAAGAGACCTCTACATCCAAATCTTTCAGATAACATGAACGAGGAGTCTTTGTGGCACCATAGACACTAATAAATTTATTGGGCATAAGCTTTCGTGGGCTAGAACCCACTTCATCAGATGCATGGAGTGGAAAATACAGGAAAAGATGTGATTTGCCTTACCAAGTGTGAGGTCAGTCTAACGAGACAATTCAATTGACAGCAGGCTTCCAAGGGAGGAAAAATAATTTTTGAAGTGGTAATGAGAGTGGCCCATTTCAGACAGTTGACAAGAAGGTGAGAGTAACAGTAGGGGGAAATTAGTTTTGGGGAAATTAGGTTTAGGTTTTGTAATGACTCAACCACCCCCAGTCTTTATTCAGGCCTAATCTGATGGTGTCCAGTTTACAAATTAATTCTAGTCTCTATGCAAAAGAATAAATGGACACAAATCTGACATCAGGAATCATAACATTCAAAAACCAGTAAGAGAACACTTCAATCTCCCTAGTCACTCAATAACAGACCTGAAAGTGGCAATTCTTCAACAAAAAAAACTTCAAAAACAGACTCCATCATGAAACTGCAGAACTGGAATTAATTTGCAAACTGGACACCATCAGACTAGGCCTGAATAAAGACTGGGAGCAGTTGGGTCATTACAAAACCTAAATCTAATTTCCTCAAAACTAATTTCCCCGTACTGTTACTCACACCTTCTTGTCAACGGTCTGAAATGGGCCACTCTCATTACCACTTCAAAAGTTATTTTTCCTCCCTTGATATCCTGCTGTCAATTGAATTGTCTCATTAGACTGACTTCACACTTAGTAAGGCAAATTACATCTTTTCATGTATTTATACCTGCTCCTGTATTTTCCACTCCATGCGCCTGATGAAGTGGGTTCTAGACCACAAAAGCCTATGCTCAAATAAATTTGTTAGTCTTAGTCTCTAAGGTGCCACAAAGACTCCTCGTTGTTTTTGCAGATACAGACTAAAACGGCTACCACTCTGAAACCTGTCAGATAACAGGATTTACCATAAAAATATTGGGCAAAATCCTGAGACAAACAGAAATGTTCTAATACTATGATGATGTGTGCCATATAAGTTCCCAGATGAATATATAGGCCCTTACTCAGGTTGCTTGATTTCTATTAAAATATTCTTTAAATGCCTTTTGGCGTTTTCCTGGTAATGACTTTTTCAATTAACACTGGAGTAAGACAGGAAATCTTCCTTAGCATTTATACATCCATTTGATCCCTTATAAAAGGGAGTTTATTTAAATCCTTTTCTTCCTATGGACAGAGGGGCTTCACTCTGTGCGCTCAATTAAACAGATGTTCAAAGATTTGGAACAAATTAAATTTGCAAGTGACTTCAGTCTGAATAAAATGCATATTTCTTTCCTGTTCACTTTTGTGAGAGAGAAGTGCATCCTCCATGTTGGAGAGGAAACTGATCTCTAGGTCAATCCACAGCTTTTTCAAAAGAAATGGCAACCAGTAGCCTATGGAGAGAAATTGACCCTTCTGTCAGTTCTAACTAAAATAGAAGGACTTTTTGCCTCACTCTTAGTCCTCAGAGTGCTACCAATTACAGCTCTGTGATGAATCTTACCTCATTCCTCCATGCACAAAGTCAACACTCTGCCAGTGCTGATGGGCCTATCTATGCTCACGGAATGTTTCTAGGTAGACTTCTAATGTTTTGGGATCCTATTAGCAGCTTCATGTTTCTACAGGCATGAGCAGTTTTTCTTTGATATCTCCTCATATTTGATTTCTGAAGTACTGTGGCCAGAGGATAGGAGCATATATTTAAGTTTTGCAGTTGTTTGGGTTTTTTTCCAATGTATACAGTACTTGTGTCATCAGATGTAATTCCCCCAGGAGGCCTGAACCATCAGAGTGTAGGATTTTTATTTGATATAAAGGAGCCACATTCTTCCTTAGGCAGCCCCATAGTAGCAATATAAGTTATACCAGCTTTCATCCCTAAATCTCCCCAATGCAATTTACACACTACTCTATGAAGAAGGGAGTTATTTTAACATGAAATCCAGCCACATTCTTGGACACTTAAAATTCCTGATGTCCTGCATTGCAGGGTGAGTTCCACTAAACAAGATTGAGTTCTCATAAAGAAGTGACACTCCTTTTCAGCAAGGCAGAGGGGATTTTTAAGACTGTCCCCTATTTACATTTGCGATTGTTAGCTCCTATTAAAGTAGCCAGCATACTCAAAAAGATACCTGGACATTAAAGCAAAGTCAACAGGGCTCATGAAAAATTTCTGTCAATCTTTTTCAGGGGGGAAACGGGGTTAGAGACTAACACATGCATATGAAAAGCGTCTGCTTAGTGCGGAAAATGAGTTTTTCTGCGAGAAACCTCCACACCTAAAAGCAAAATATTAAGATTTGGAAATTCTGCCACAGTCTCTCATCAGAGTTGATAACTAAACTCATTAGTTTAGTTACCTGAAGTCCCCATTCTCCTCTATGAGCCAGGCTCCCTGGTCTGATTACATACATCACAGTGGTTTTCAACCATTTTTCATTTGCAGACCCCTAAAAAGTTTTGAATGGAAGTGATGACCCCTTTGGAAATCTTAGACAGTCTGCAGACCCGTAGGGATCCACAGACCACAGGTTGAAAATGCCTGATCTGTCACACTGTACTATGGCCAAAAATCTCAATACAAATATTTGTAAGTTACACTGAAACAATTGTTTCAGAGTACAGGGATGATGTACAGTTAGAGGTTAAAATGGGAGAAAGAACAAGTTAAAAATTACTTAGACAAGTTAGATGTCTTCAAGTCACCAGGGCCTGATGAAATGCACTGGCTCTGATGGCGCTAGAGGCTAAACATAAAAGTAGTCATGCTGGCATGAGTGGGCAGGACAAGCCAACCACCAGAGTACGTACCTAAGGTCTCAGATGGGGACTTGGGGAAGCTAACCCCTCTCACCGCGTACACCACCCTGGCTACACTCTGTTTTCAGCATGCTAGCTCCATCAGAGCTAGCGTGGGTCTGACAGACTGATAATATCCTGAATGAACTTTATTGAATTAGGTTAAATCTTATTGAAAGAAGGTTAATACCTTTGAAGTACACCATATTAGAAATGCGAATGTTTATGTACTATTGTGAAATTGTACAGCACTTCTTTAGCAGGAAGACAGGATTAATGCAATCTCTAGAAGGCATGAGGAAGTTCAAAGGTCTTTTTGGAACAGTGTGTGTGAAGTGAATTTCCTAGGCAGTACCTTGAGGTGAGGGGAATGCCAATTCTCCCTTGGAAGCCAACCTTTTGAAGATACACCCTGGGAAGAGAAGCCTATTGTATACTAATTATGTGCTTCTGGAAACTCCAAATCATAGACCCCATATCTGTATAAAAGTGTGGACTAAACTTGTCATGAGTGTGCTTGTTCTGAGCTGAAGCTGTGCTGAACTTGTAACTACATTGAACACGCTAGGTTGGGATGCTGAAAGATTGCTCTTGCCAGAGCCCGTGTTAGAATTAAGATCAATTCTGGTAAGCTTATTAGCATGCACGTAGGTTCTTTTATTGTTTTTAAATGTTTTCTCTCTAATGCATTTACCTTAAGAATAAAGTAGGCTTGCTTAGAAAACTGTGTATGGTAACATATCTGTAGCAATCACTCTGTTATCAGTCTCTGAAGAGAAAGCAAGCAGGTCAGTTTAGGAAGACTCTTTGCTGTAACACAGTGAAGGCAGAGAACTGTTCAGCCTGGAGATACACTGGTGAGAAGGGAGTGAGACATAGGTCCCCACTCAACAGAGGCAACAGCTAGGAGGCTAGAGGCCTGAGAGTGGGTGCCTTTGCTGGAACACTCAGGGGCAGTACAGGTGCAGTTGTCCTGAACTGTAATAGTAGGTATGTCTACCCAAGTTGGAAATCACACCTTCCTGCTCCAACATAGACGCAGCCTTAGACAAGCCCCATAACTTTGGCAAGCACAAGTAAAAGTCCCTGGGGAGAAAAAGGCTGGGAGTTTCTTGAGGGGTTTGCAGAGGTGGCTTTGGGAGCATGGTGGAGGAGGCATTCATCAGGGAGCTGTGTGATAAGTGGTAAGAGAGGCCCAGGGACAGTGAGACATTTCGGAGGTGATGGCTGTAAGCAGCTAGCAACCTGTGGATGGCAGTGGCTGCAGTGAAAGCATCAGAGTTGGGAAATTCTGAAGGAAATTTCAGAAGTTAAGAGTCAGAAAAACTCATGGAATTTCAGTAATTATTGAAGTCATATGATAAAATCTAATGGCCCCATCTGAGACTGGGATCCCATGGAGCTAGGCACTGTTCATTCATATAGTAAGTAACAACCCATGGCCTGAAGAGTTTACAATCTAAATAGACAAGACAAGCAAATGATTCAAGGAGAAACAGACACAGAGAGATGAAGAGATTTTCCCAACAAGTCAATGGCAGAGCCAGATATAGAAACCAGGTCTCCTAAATCATAGCCCAGTTCCCCGTCATCCTGGATGACTGGAAAAAGGCTAATGTAGTGCCCATCTTTTAAAAAGGGAAGAAGGAGAATCCGGGAAACTACAGGCCAGTCAGCCTCACCTCAGTCCCTGGAAAAATCATGGAGCAGGACCTCAAGGAATCAATTCTGAAGCACTTAGAGGAGAGGAAAGTGATCAGAAACAGTCAGCATGGATTCAGCAAGGGCAAGAGCATTGAGCCAAAAAAAATCTGATGAGGCTCAACAAAAACAAATGCAGAGTCCTGCACTTAGGACAGAAGAATCCCATGACCTGCTACAGGGACTAGGGACCGAATGGCTAGGCAGCAGTTCTGCAGAAAAGGACCTAGGGGTTACAGTGGACGAGAAGCTGGATATGAGTCGACAGTGTGTCTTTGTTGCCAAGAAGTCTAATGGCATTTTAGGCTGTATAAGTAGGGGCACTGCCAGCAGATCGAGGGATGTGATCATTCCCCTGTATTCGACATTGGTGAGGCCTCAACTGGAGTACTGTGTCCAGTTTTGGGTCCCTCCTCTACAAGAAGGATGTGGAAAAATTGGAAAGAGTCCAGCGGAGGGCAACAAAAATGATTAGGGGGCTGGAGCACATGACTTATGAGGAGAGGCTGAAGAAACTGGGATTGTTTAGTCTGCAGAAGAGAAGAATGAGGGGGAGATTTGATAGCTGCTTTCAATTACCTGAAAGGGGATTCCAAAGAGGATGGATCTAGACTGTTCTCAGTGGTAGCAGATGACAGAACAAGGAATGTATGTCTCAGGTTGCAGTGGGGGAGGGTTAGGTTGGATATTAGGAAACACTTTTTCACTAGGAGGGTGGTGAAGCACTGGAATGGGTTACCTAGGGAGGTGGTGGAATCTCCTTCCTTAGCGGTTTTTAAGGTCAGGCTTGACAAAGCCCTGGCTGGGATGATTTAGTTGGGGATTGGTCCTGCTTTGAGCAGGGGGTTGGACTAGATGGCCTCCTGAGGTCCCTCCCAACCCTGATATTCTAGGATTCTATGAAATCCCACTGCCCCTAAAGCTTTGATAAGTATTTAAATGCTTGGTGCTTATCCACCTGAATCTCTGAAGCCTTCACTTATTAATATTTGTGCAATTATATAAATGTTTTACTGAGTGATTTGTAGAACCCTGTACACACAATTCCCCTGTACTTTGTACAAGTTCATTGCACTTTTTGGCTTGATGGCACAGCCCTAGAAAATTCATCAGCACAGGCTGTTGTTTTCCAAGCTCATCTCAGAACAGATGAGTTCAACTCAAGTACGGTAAAACCTCAGAGTTACGAATACCTCGGGAATGGAGGTTGTTCATAACTCTGAACAAAACATTGTGGTTATTCTTTCAAAAGTTTACAACTGAACATTGACTTAATACAGCTTTGAAACTTTACTATGCTGCTTTCCCTTTATTTTTTAGTGTAGTGTACATTTAACCCAATACTGTAGTGTGTGTGTGTGTGTGTTGCTGTTGCCTGATTGTGTACTTCTGGTTCCAAATGAGGTCTGTGATTGACCAGTCAGTTCGTAACTCTGGTGTTTGTAACTCTGAGGTTCTACAGTACATTAAGGAATGAATGTGATAGCTCCTACTTCTCTCCTACCAAATTGCACAGTACAAAAATGTGCAGACTAAAATGCAAACAAATCAGCTGTTAGTTTTTCTTTCAAAACACAATAGAGCAGGCATACAGGTATAATCAAACAAGATATATGGTTACATAGCAATGAGTGCCTGTTCAAATAAACAAACAACTTCACTTCACTTCAATAAATTTCAATCTAAACAGCACATAACTTTTTTTAAAATAGCTGACTAACTTCTAAGCTGCTCAGGCTCTGAGGAGAGGCATCTGGTTCAGGGCAAAGGCAGTAAGAAAAGCTCACTCTAGTTGCTCTTGTTACAGACTGTGGCTGGAATCTCTTCGAACTACCGCCACGGCAGAGCACCTGGTGACCACGTGCTTGTCCCCTAGCTCATTACAACGTGGTTTCAATTTGTAACATAGGCTGAACCTTCAGCATGCTGCATAACCCGTTTAAAGCCTCTTTCTTCTTCTTTGGAAGCTATCATTTACCTGTATTACAGATAAAATCCATTCAGACACATGCATGATACAGTCTTTAATTACATGCTCATACACTATTTTCCACAAGATCCCTGCCTCATTAAGTTACTGGAGGGAACTGGAAGGAACAAGCCATCTGTATGTGTCTGTCATGTCTCGTGAAGGGTTTAAAGACTAATAATAAAATGTAATACTCTTAGTTCTTCTGTTTTCTGCCTATTCTTGTGTACTACTCCTACCCTCATATTTGCCAATTGCAGATTAATTGTATATCTTTATGCTCGTATTACATTTCATTCTAAGTTTTTCAAATCCAAATACCTCTAAATATTTTTTGAATAATAGAAGCTACAAATAGGAATAGTCTGAATGTGAATTCCCTTTTGGCCCATTCCCCCATCACTACTAAGTGGTTTGTAATTATATTGTTTACTGAATCATTTTTTCTAAGTTGCTTTCAAAGGAACTTGCTGTTTTGCATCTTTCAGTCTCACTAGGAAATTCCTGGATAAAGAGAGTCTCTGGGCAGGGACTAGCACCTCCCTAAAGCCCTTTGAGGAACAAAGTGATTATTGCATATACCTTTGACAATTTTAGTCACCTTTAGTCTGTACCTGAAGATCAACTTTGACTTATCAAGTGGCAAGAGAAAACCCAGGTCCCATCCAATCAATATGCTGAACAAATAATGCAGAGCAGACAGAACATGCATGGCAAAGTGAAAATAGAATGGCCAAAGGTGCATTCAGGTTCCTTAGCATCTGAATGAAATAGTCCTGAGACAGTGTTTATGTCCTCTCCTTCTCTTGTGGCCTACTGAAATTACCTGGGGATGTTCTCAAGTTGAGAAACCCAAGCAGCATCCCCTGCCACCCTATATTGGGGGAAATTACTATTATTGACACCTATTGCTAAGTCCTTTATGAAACACTCCCAGCAGTGAGTCAGTCAGGCAACCTGGAGAATTCGGGAAGAAACTTCATGACTATCACAACATTGTACCATTTCTGAAGAAGCGGGTGCAACCATCACTATTAAAACATAACTACAGCTAAGGGTTTCTGTCACAAAGTAATTGGGTCCTTTAATGGGAGATGGGTCCAGCCTCACCTGTGACTATTAGGTGCCTCCCAGCTGAGACTGTGTAGCTATAGGTCAGGTGATCGCCTGAAAAATACTTAGGACTAGATTTAGAAAGGGGAATTAGACATTGCAATGCCTAACTCCTAGGCACCCTGCCATCCCATGGAATGCACAGCCCTGAGTTAGGTGCCCATGATCCCAGTACGATGCATGCACAGAGATATGCCCTTCAGGAAGATTTTCAGAATCTAACTGGCTGACTGAGGAGCCACCTAAGCAAGCTGGAGGTGAAATGCAGAGGAGAGGGGATGGGCTTAAGGCCCGGAGCCACAAAGGTACTTAAGCACCCAGCTCCCATAAATCTGGGCCTTAGACACCTAACTGAGAGAGGTATCTATCTCTGCTTGGGTTTCTTGGCCATGAGCCCTTGCCTGGAATTAGTTGCCTAAAACAGGTCACTCCTTTCTCATGAAAAAGAAGGAGACACACACCATACATCCACTATACAAACAGCCCAGCGATTAAGGCACTCTTCCGGCATATGGGAGACTTGTTTTCAAACCCCTGCTCAGCCTGATTTGGAGCCCAGCCCTGATTCTCAGGTCTCACACCTCCTAGGTGAGTGCCCTGGCCATGAGGCCCTTGGGAACTCTGGGGCAGGTCTCACTCCAGTTGAAACTGTTCTACTTTGTATAAATAATTAACTCATCATTGAGCCAGACTTTATAGCTTGGTGGCCAGGGCACTCATCTAGGAGTCAGCTTCAACTCCCTGCTCCAAATCAGGCACAGCGAGGATTCAAACCTGGATCGCCCACCTCCCAGGAAAGTGCTATTGGGTGTTCTGGTACATGGATAGACACAAACATTCTCCCCCCTGGCTGTCTTTCGTGCAGGTTAGGCCTGCTCCAAGCACCTCTCCTGGACTGGGCCCTGCAGGTGAGCTAGGCAGGGGGATGCCTCATTTGAGATTCCCATCACCCCTTAAGTATGAAGTAGGGCTCTAGGCAGCATCACGACTTGTACATGTCCACTGGCAGAAACTTAGGTGCTTATGGGGATTTAGGTGCCTAGAGGGGTAGGCGGCTCCTGAGCTGGGGTTTTGTGAACGTCAGTCATGCCTCAGTGTTGGATTTAGGTATCTAAAGAGGTAGTTAAGCACCAAAGTCCCTTTATGACTCTAACCCCGATCTCTATACAAGCCATCAATCAAGTGATCATTTGAGCTAAAGAACTGCAGAGCTGCAAACTCCTGTAGCTGATTACGAGGCAACTATCCCAGGGAGTGAAAACTGCAGGGAGCAGGCAGATTCCTGTAGGAAGCCCTGTGTCAGGGCAAGGACCCCAGGGGGCTGAGAGAGGTGAGGGAAAAGTTTCTGGGAATTGTAGCCCATATTAGGCAGAGGAACTACCGGTACTTTATTTTGGTATTTTGCCTACGTTTTTGTTTAGCCAACAAATTATGCCCTGAGTCTGGCATGGCAGCAATCCTTCCCTGAGCCACTGGATTACCACTTCATTTGTGTCTATTTTGAAAGATAAATACACTCCGCAAGCTGCCTCCTTCTCACAGCTGGGCCAATGCTATCCCTAAGGCTATGGCTACACTATGAGGCTTTTAGTGACACGGCTGTACCACTACAGCCATACTGCTACAGCTGTGCCACTAAAAGGCATGCAGTGTATCTGCTGTTTGTCAGTAGGAGAGAGTCTCCTGCCGACACAAAACTTCCACCCCCCACGAGTGGCAGCATCGGCAGGAGAGCGCTCCCGCAAACAAAGCGCTGTTCAGACAGACGCTTTTCATCGGTAAAACTTTTGTCATTGATGCGTGTGACGTTGCACTCCATATGTTTATGGAAATATGCTTATGAGTGTAAATATAATGTAACTGGAATATGCTTTATGCAAAAGGTCTCTTGTAAGGTATCATTACAAAGTTTATAATCTACTGAGTGTGTTCATCCTATTTGCATGAATGTATCATTCTTGTATCTGAAGATAGAAATATGAAGTATTACTCTAAAGTCCTAGTGTAACTATGCAAAGTGTGGGCCATTAATGGTGGCTTGGAATCTTGATGGCTCCCATTAACTAGGACAATTGGTTGTAAAAGCCTTCCTGTATCCCTGTGGGTGCTAGTCAGTGAGTAATGAAGTCTCACAGGACATGTGACCATGTCACATGATACTGGAATCCATCTTAAACCTGGTGCTTTTCCATTTAGAAGGAAGGGTGTGAACCCAGAGAGAGACAAAGGATTTCCACCTTGTGCCAAAGCTATAAAAGGGGGTGGAACAGAACAAAGGGGGCTGCCAGTCATGAAAAATCCCCTAGTTACCACCTGAGCTGGAACTAACAAGAACTGTACCGGGGGAAGGATTGGGCCCAGACTAGAAAGGAGTCCAGTCTGTGAAAGAAGCTTATAGGAACATTTGAGGGTGAGATTTACCTATACTCAGTTTCTTAATGTATTAGGCTTAGACTTGCGTATTTTGTTTTATTTTGCTTGGTGACTTACTTTGTTCTGTCTGTCATTACTTGAAACTACTTAAATCCTACTTTGTATACTTAATAAAATCACTTTTGTTTATTAGTAAACCCAGAGTAAGTAATTAATACCTGGGGGAGAAAACAGCTGTACATCTCTTTCTATCAGTGTTAGAGAGGGTGGACAATTTATGAGTTTACCTTCTATAAGTTTTAAACAGAGTAAAATGGATTTATTTGGGGTTTGGATCCCATTGGGAACTAGGTGCTGGAGACGGGAGTACTTGCTGAGCAGTTTTTGGTTAAAGTCTGCAGCTTTGGGGGCGTGGTTCAGACCCTGGGTCTGTGTTGCAGTAGGCTTGCATGTCTGGCTCAACAAGGCAGAGTTCTGGAGTCCCAAGCTGGCAGTGGAAAACGAGCTCAGAGGTAATTCCAGCACATGAGGTGACAGTCCAAAGAGGGTCTCTGAGAATGAACCCGTCACAGGGGGGTATTTTTTAACACCCCGAATGACAAAAGTTTTGCCGACGAAGTGCCAGTGTAGACAAACCCTAAGATAATTCAACTGAAGTAAGTGGAGTTACCTGAAGGTTGAGTTAAAACCCTCAGTCCAGATTTTCAGGAACCCTCCAACCACATTCACAGATTTTGTGGTTACTTTAAGGCATCAGAGCAGTACAAAGCAGCCAGAGATGGGCCAAGAAATTGGTCCATATATGTTAGAACACCCCAGTATAACCACAGTTGTCCTAATTTCCTAAGGGAAATCCTAATACAATAATCTCTACAAGGTATGGTCCTGAATGGCCTGAGCACAGGATTGAGTGGGCGACACCTTCATTTCAATCCCCCTTCTGACATTTGAACTGGTCACTGAGCCTCAGTTGGCCCCATCCTTACAAAGATGTTGTGAAGATTAGTTAATTAAAATTTAGAAAGTGCTTCTCAAGTTCCTGTCTATATCACAGACCTGTCTTTCTTCACATCCTTTTCCCTTCCTCTCCCCATTCTCAGTGATGCTACTTTGATTCCCCTCCTGTGTTCTTCTCACAAACACCGCCATCTCCTCATGCTGGGAATCTCCCTCTCCACATTCAACTCCTTCCTCAAACCTTGCCTGGGTCAGCTCAGCTGTTGTAAATGACAGAGTGGAAACGTAAGGAGAGAGACATAATCCCTCAAGATGCGTAAGCTTCTTAATGTGTGACCTCATGATCTTATTGTGACATTTGTCCTTCTCTGGTTAGAGTCTATTCCTCTAGCATGTAAGCACCCCACCACAGGTTGCAGCGGGGGGCTGTGCTAGACACGGTACAAACATAATAACAGATAGTCCCTCCCTATAGAGCATATACTGTAAATAGATAAAACAAAATGAAGTGGGGAGAAAGGACACAGATAGATAAAGGTACTTGCCCAAGGTCCCACAGCAGGTCTGTGGCATGCAGGAATAGAACCCGATTCTCCTTAGTCCTATGTTCTAGCTACTGGTCCACACTCCTTTTTGGCTAATTTAGACCCTTCTTTGTTACGCCAAGTCAAATCTAGATTGTGTACTTTTCAGCATCTCTTAATTATTTTGTGCAGTGGCTAGCTAGGATTCTCCAAAACTCCTAGAAGGATAGAGTGTTGATCAGCCACTCTCAGCAAAATATTCATTTAAATGCAGGAGATTACAGAATGAAAAGTCACGTATACTAATTGATTAGCAAGGCTTTGCCACACAGAGCATTTAGAAAAGCCTACATTTCAACAGAGCCAAGGGCCGATGTCACGGGAAGGAGATTCCAATGCCATGGCTCTTCATTGCATTTTAGATGTATCAGACACAGCTATGTGATTTTGAACATGTCTGTCTTCATGACCCAGAATTGTGTTTTGTGTAATAATCTCTGGAGCACCTCTCTTTTCTTTACACTGTCTTATTGTAAATTATGGCACTGGGATAATTAAAAGCATTAGATTTGCTCCATCTAATTACTGTTTGTGGTAGTAGTTGAACAAAAGCTCTTTTCCAGGATTTACAGACTATGCACCAGATACTCAGATCTCAATTACATCCCATGCACAGAACAAAGGAAAACCATTTATGCTAGTATTTTACCATCTGCATTTAAGCTTAACTCCAGGAAGTTTATCAATGAAGGAGCTCTGAATGGAGTAACTTGTCTTCTGCAACACTTGACAGTGTTTACTGTGAAAGGATTATTTGTTGTTATGAATGATGTGTTCATTATTTACTGTCTGTGTTCAGCCTTTGTACATCGTTAGTGCTTTATTATAGAGTAAATGTTACAGAAAGTATATTTAGCATCCTTCCGAGGAGATAAGTAGGCAGATGAAATGTGATGGCAAATTTGCAAGTAGAACAGACTGAAAACATCCTCCTATGCACCACACCAGTCTTAGGGGTGGGTAGGTTATTTTTAACTTTAGCAGTACTGTAAGCTAGTGCCATATGGTGGTTGTAATACATCCCTCCGCTACACTGAAACTTTCTGAGGGGAGAGAAAAAGCTCACTGACTGTGGTATTCCCCATAGCTACTGCCTGTCACAGGACTAATCTAAGCTCAGCAGTAGACCATTCAGTGCAGTCAAAGGGACTGCAACAAAGTTCCTTTTCCCCTGAAGCAACTGTTCTTTGTTGAACAACAAAATACCTCCCACTATTAGCCCATAATTTTAGATCTCTGATTGGCTGATAATGGGTTATTAAAATAACCTCCGATTATGCATGTTGTTGTGCTTTGTTTTGGGAAATTGAGGGCAGTGTTTTCTGAGATTTTTTTATTTTGATCTTGTTTTATTCTGTAAAGCACAAGCAATCAGGTAATAGCCATTATTACCTGTCAATCTTTCTGCTTAGCCCATCCCATCTAAATCTGACTATTTCTGTCTTCCAACTGCAAATTTAGGGGCAGAATATCTGGCCTCTTTGCCTTGCTTGGGTGGCACAGAAGGACTCTACTTTATCATTAGCAGAGAACTCCCCTAGTATGGGAGTTCTCAGCTGGCCCAGAGTCAGCATATTAGCTCTTATGCCTCCCTTCTGTCCCCAGCGTTAGAGCTGGGTGAATAACTTACTTTCCAGTTCACTGGCAGTTCTGGAAGGGGAAAAAAAGTTGGTTCAACCCAAACCAGAATTTTCAGCAAAACAAGAGTTGGACAAATTTAATTTGGGGTCAAACAAAATGTTTTCTTCAACTTGAAACATTTTGTTCTGGGCATTTTTAACCTTTTTAATAAAAACCCAGAAAATGAAGATTAGGCTAGACTCACAAAATAAAATAAAGAAGGCAGAGGGAGAGCAGATGATGACAGCCCCACCTCCTCTCAATAACCCAATGATTAGGGCTCTCACCAGGGATGTAGGAGACTCAGGTTCAAATCCCTGCTGTGGAGCAGGGCCTTGAACCTAAATCTCCACTCTCCCAAAGGTGTGCCCTCACCACTAAACTATTCTAAGGTGGGGAAATTGCTGGATCTCTCCTGGGGGAGCTGTCCCATTTCATATAAAATACTTGAAAAATCATTAGGCCAAAGAGTGAGAATGAAGCTATTGGCTGATGTTTAGGGTACTCACCTGGGAGGGAGAACATCCAGGTTCCAATCCCTCTTTCAGTGAATATTTAATTACGGGTACAAGTGAAACAGCTCCAACAGGAGAGGTTGTGAGAGCTCCACCCCAGATCACCAGGTAATTGGAGCAATCTCCTAGAATGTGGGAGNGGGATCTTTTATAGAGGAAAAGGCAAATATGCCGCATTTATTGAAAATACCACAGTTAGCATATGCTTTTCAGTCTCTCTCTCACACACACACACACACACACCACACACACACTCACTCTTGCCAGTTGATGTTTATAGTTACCAGTCTGTTGTAGCTCGAGTCAATCTAATGGCCAGTTAGATTGAGCACGAGTGTGGAGTTGGGCTCTTGTCGGTCACAATCCAATGCTCCGAGGCTTTGCAGGTCTGAACCAGAGTTCAATGGCAAAACACCCCGGCTTTATAGTTGTAAATTCTCATTTGAGTCCATGCATTTTGCAATGTCATCCTGTAATCATTAGTCCTTAAGTGGTGTTATCATTTGATGGTTATTGTCCGGCTTCCCATCGTTATCTCCTATTTGTTGTCTTGCCTTCGGGGGTCTCTGCCTCACCTCTGAGGTCGTCAATGCTGTTAACAATGACATCGGATACAATGGATGTTTTCTGATTGTCTCCTGGCCTTTCCAAGTCTCTTACTTTTTCTTGACCATCTGGACATGTGTGATGGCTTTCACACCTTATCTTTTCCTGATGCATGCATTCCTCATTCACACAAACAATCTCTTACAGAAACCTTCAAAGGTATACAGACAGTATTTTATATTCAGCAGAATTCATTGTAAATCAAGCCTTGCTAAATCTTATAACTAAAGGGCTTCAGGCCCTCAACATTTCTTCTAATCTCCTTAACATAGACACAATACAAGATCCTGTCTATTACTTTCTAAACCTTAAAACAAAGAATATTTAACTAGAGTGCCTAATTTGTAATACATATAGGAAACCATAGTAGACATTATAACCTATCCTAAAACAAAAGGGTGACCATAATCAGTAATAAGGATTGTTCTGGTCTGTCATTCCTTTCTGCTATTCAAAAAAGGGTGGATGACAAGATGAAATCAAATCATACATTAATTCTCATAGTACAATTATAAAATCCTGTTCCTACAAGTTTACTCCAAAACTGATCCCAAGATTTCAGGAGATCTATATTTATATTGAATCCATTCTTCTTGCAATGAAAAAATGTGAGACTATTAAAAGGGCATCTCAAACTCAGTCTTGTGAATGATACATGAATCATGCTACGGTTAGGGAAGATTGAATTATCAATAGATTTTCCCCCTAATGTCTCCATTAGCTATGAAAACTGTTATACACAAAGGATCAGGAGACTGTCAGCCCTTTCTGCGCTGATTTCTTCTATGTTTCATATACCTGTGCTTTCACTTACAATACGAGTACAATAATGTTAGGTAGAAAGACCTAGTCAAAGGAAGAGAGGATAAAACTCAGCTAAGCATCTTTCAGAAGAAAGTTAACAAAAACAAAGAAACTCATATGGAAAATTCAGGTCAAAAGGACCACACACAAAAAACCAATCATACAACAAAGCAGAGGGAGGAACTGATTTGCTTAACTGATAGCAAGAAACAAGAAAGCAACCTAATATTGATTTGTAAAAGGGAAAAGGAAATACAGAAGTGTTCTTATAAGGCTATGTCTACGCTACAGACATTACAATGGCACAGCTGTACCACTGCAGCTGTGTCACTGTAAGGTCTCCCGGGCAGCCGCTCTATGCTGATGGGAGAGAGCTCTCCTGCTGGCATAATTAAACCACCCCCAATGAGCGGCTGTAGCATCGTCCACCGATATAGTGCTGTCCACACTGGTGCTTTTGTTGATTAAACTTATAACAATCAAGCGTGTGTTTTTTCAAACCCCTGACTGACAAAAGTGCAAGTGTAGACATAGGCCTAAGTGTTCTCTCAGGTATGTAGAAAAAGGATCTAAATTCAAGCCAGTCCAGTACACAAGTACCAAATACATGGTAAAACCTAGTGAAGTAAAGCAAATGCAATGTATTGCACCTATGTCCTCCCCTGCAGTATAACAACTGGTGATATCACTGGGATACTATGAATTTTTTGATGCATACAGATAAATGCAGTGGAAAATTCCCCTTAGAGTTCAAGATGCAGGCTCCTCCATGGTACTTAAGAAGCCTCAAAAACATAACATTTCATTTATATCCCAAACTCCGGCTAATGCATAGTTTCCTATGTATGAATGTTCTATAGAAATGGTAGAGAACGATTCTTCTGAATTCAGATAGACTAAAAATACACACCTAAATGAGCTATGCAGCGAGCAGAGCAAATATGGCTGCTACACTTGGCAGAGAGGGAAAGAAGAATTATGGGAATGTCTGAGGCTGACTCAAGAAAAAAAAGTCACAAGACAGTCAGACAAGATGATCAGAATGGTGGGTGGGAAAAAATAGAAGCAATGTAGGAACTATAAAAAGGCACAGGCACAGTTCAAGTGCTAAATCAGCACAGAAGCCAAGTCAGAAACTGTATCACTATTAGAGTTGAGTGGGGAAAAAGAGTAACCTGCCCAAAAAGCAGAGAAATACAAATCATTTAGCAGTGGCAGGAGAATAGAAAATTGGGAGTTTAAGGAGACGATATTGGAGCATGAGGACTAGCAGGGCAGGAAAGCCATTAAAGGTGAAGCCAGTCACTCATGAGTAAGGTTAAGATTTTGTCACAGTTATTTTTAATAAAAGTCATGGGCAATAAACAAAAATTCATGGGAGCCAGTGACCAGTCTGTTAGTTTTAGTAAAACTAACCAGAGGGAAGGGGAGAGGAATGACAGCTGGAGCCCCATGGGGAGGGACTGACAGCCCGAGCCCCACTGCCAATGTGGGGGGCACAACCCCAGTGCAGCCACTGGGGAAGGGGCACACGTCTCCAGCTCTGGCTGCATCCACAGGAGCGGAGGTTAAACGACACACAGCCCTGGCCCCAGCTGAAGTTGCAGGGCGGGGGCGCACAATCCTGGCTCCTGCCCCAACCGAAGCGGGGGGGGTGGGGGGGAAGAGAGGGAAGGGCAGCCCCAGCTCCAGCCACGGGACAGGGGTGCACAGCCCTGGCTGCAGCTGCTGACAGCTGAAGCTGCAGAAGTCACTGACTTCCATGACGTCTGTGACTAAATCATATTCTTACTCATGAGGCAACATCATACAGCATAGGGTCTCAAGTGAATGAGAAGACTCAGAACCAAAAAGGCTGGAGCAGATTGGGATAACAGCTTGTGACAGCAGGTGCAGGGATGTGGATTATAGCAGGTGGAGTGATACAGGATAGAGGAAGAAGAATGACTTAAAGCTGGAAGATCTAATCACTAAAACAAGGAGAAAAAATTTCCTTATAAAATCTTCATCCTCACTTTCAATTAAAACAAGCAGAAAGAATTAAAAACAGATATTACACACATCAAATGGAAGGCTAATAAGATAAATTAAAATGATTTCCATTCATTTTAATGCAAGTTCATTGAACAAATAAATATGCATTACTTAGAATATATACAGAATGAAAACATATGCAGTCTAGGTATAACTGTGCACCCCTTGGACGATATTACAACATAGAGCTTGATGAATGAGCCAGATTTGTGGCCCTGGAGTGTTATAGGGATTATACATGGATAATTTCAGTAGTTAGAACGATATTTTATAAGTGCATGCTGTGAACTTTGCTCATGCTAGACAAATGGCATTACTTCAAGTTATTCTCAAATCCTATAGTGCTCCAGAATTGTACTACAGACAAGTAATCTTACATAGTATAAATTTACGTTCAGTCATACACTGCTGAAGAAAGGTTGATACGTCACAGCAGGGACTATATTTTACTATATGTTCATTTGGCACCTTCAAAAATGAAGCTCAGGATTCTGACTGGGGCATTTAGCACTACCATAATACAAACAAGTAATAGTATTGTAGTAGTGAGGTTTGGTAGAACTAGCAAAAGACCTTGGGCCAAATCTTCTGCTAGTTTAAATCACCAAAACTCAATTGAAGCCAACAGGGCTATGACAATTTACACCAGCTAGTGACTATGACCCCTTGTCTTCAATGTAGGCACCTTCAACAAACAGTTGTTGCATTATGCAACATTTGGTTCTATAGGTTGTTTGGGAGGGGTTGTTTTGTTTTCATACTGATGGACTCAATTTCTTAGAAGCAATCATTGGTGTTCCAAAACAAAGAGGCTTCTATGGAGTTAAGCTACTCAGGTTGCTAATGTCTGCCAAAATAGCTAAGCTATATACTTGGTTGCAAATCCATCTGTGCTGTTGTGCCAAGATGACCGCCCATTGATTCTCCAAATTCTACATTGTTTGGACACTCCCACAGAATGGACCTGATTCTCCTCTCACTTACACCAATGTAAATCAGGAGTAATTCTACTGATGTGAATGAAGTTGCAACTACGCAAAAATCAGTGTAAACAAGACTCAATATGTATAAAATTACCCAGGCTCTCCTATCCTCTAAATGCAATTGGAACCCAAAGGAGGACATTCCAGCATTTTCTATTAATCACCAAAGAGCTATCCAATGTTCAATCTTATCAAAAAGCTGCTGAGAGATACAGCACAACCAAAATCATTAAGCAGCATGAGATCTATCACAGTTCAGGACAACTGTACTTCTATTTCCTCTTTGTGATCCAGCAAGAGTACCCACTCATAGGCTTCCAGCTCCCCAGCCATCACCTGTCCTTGGTAGAGACACACATCTTTCTCCCTCCTGACCAGGGTATTTCCAGGCTGACCACTGGGAATTCCACAGCAAAGTTAGGCTACCTAAGCTGGCAAGCTTTACTTTTTGCCCCAGAGAAGGTAAACAGTGTAATTGCCACAATTAAGTTAGAACATAGCTCCTTCTAAGCAAGCACATTTATTCCTAAAGTAAGAGCAATACAGAGAAAACATATCAAAACAATAAAAGAATCTTACATGCATGCCAATAAGCTTACCAGAGATCACCCCCTCACTCCAACAAGGGTTCTGGCCGGTGAACAGTCCTTCAAACCCCATCCATCCTGTGTCTACAAGTTCATAACTCCTTTTCCTCAGAAAAAGAACAACCGGGAATCTGAGAGTTACTCCTTTATGCCATTTGGGCCTTTCAACCCTGGGAATAGGTAATTCATAGACAAAGCTTCTCTCCTCAGGACTATGCTTCAAAAGATAAGGTCTGGAGATGGGCATTTGCATTCCCCTCCTCACAGTATTTCCTAGGAAACCTACTCAACTAGCAGTTCATTCTGGTCTTAGCCTATTGTTTAATAGTTCTTTAAAACTCATAACATTTGCCAAGGTTTACATTAGTTATGTCTCCTAGACAAGTTACATACAATCCCACAATAATACATAAACATTTGTATTTTTAATAGAATGAGCTCGTAAGGTGCATAAACTTAATTCAGTCAGGTTTGTCCAGGATATTGCAGGAAATTGCCACACCTATCATAAGATCTCTTAAGCGCTGACCAGGGTTATCATGTGATCCCAACTCCAAAGGGAGGCCTGAATCCAGAATGGAACCTGTGCACCTGGAGTTAAAAAGACACAAGCTTCTTGGGTACCATTTCTGTCTCTCTCTAGTTCTTGTTCTCCTTCCCACATTTATCTGTCTCACCACCTCTTCCCATTATCTCCTTTAACTCCAGCTCTTATTTGTCTCTTCCCAGAGTTCCCCGTCTCCACTCCAGCCCCAGCTTCCCCAGCCCCTAAAAAGTCCCTATTCCCCTCTTCCCCTGCCCACCAGAACTCCAAATAGTTGGAGCTGGTCCAATAAAAGGCATTGCCTCAGCTACCTTGTTCCCACTAAACCCCAAATAGGCTTTGTGTTCCTGGCAGGTCAGACCCTAGAAAGGCAGGAACCCCAGAAGCAAGATGGGAAGGGAGGGAAAGGTTCTGTCAACTGAGGAGGGAAGGGCTGGGATAGGAAAAGCAGTTGAGGTATTGGCTGGAGCAGGCCTGCCTGGTATGGTCTGTGTTCACTGGAACTAGGCAATGGGGAAAAAACAAACAAAACAAACATCACACACAAATGATTAAGAAAAAAATAAATTATTATAATTAGCATTACTTTCTTCAGGAAGAGGGAGGTCATTCTTTGGCAGAGTTCTTGTAGGTTCCCCACATATCTGCCCTCTCAGTTAAACCACAGAAGGTCAACCTACACTGTCTGGCTTAGAACATCCACCTCTGTTGCAAAGGCATTTTTATTCTAAGCCCATATTTTCAATGGATTATATCTTTCCAAAAGCCTCTGAAATGAAATATTTCATACTTGTTCTCAGCCTTGAATTAAGAGTAAGGAGAAAATCCAGCTGGCTATTTCAGTGTTACCCAAGTGTAAAACTATGATGTGTTCAGCTGCTAAGAAAGGCTTAGATGCCTTTTTGAACTCATGAGTTATCACAACTCTCAAACGGTTAGATTTAAGACCTTGTTCTTGGCATGCATGTAGTTCCTGTCAATGCACATCAATCCTGACCCGTAATGCTCTTGTAGAACAAATCCTGTGCCTCTTGTGAACAAAGACAGAGAATTGTGCCAAACTAAACACTGATTTTGTGATATGGACAAGTCTCCAATAGGGACTGGGCGAGACACTGAAACTCAGTGCACTCATGAACTAAGGCAGAATCTAAAATCGGACAGTGATGCTGGTAAACCAAGTACCAGCACTGACCAAGGTCATAGATTTTAGCTAAGAACTGACAAACGCATAGTTGGAAACCAAACCAGCTCACCTGTATGTTAGTTTTATTCAAAATAGGTATTAGTCTTATAAGAATGTATTTAGTCTCTATGAAAAGCTTGTAAATTGCTGCATGCATTAATCTCGCTTGTAATGCCTGTATTCCATGCTATAAGGAAACACGCAAGTTTTGCGTTATAATTTTAAAAATATTTGCTCTGATCTTCTGAACTCAGGCATGGGAATTGTCCCCCCACCCATTAGGGATGCCTATCAAGATTAAACAGGCCATTAAGAAACATCACAATACAAAGAATTGGTGGGTGGCCCTATCACACCTTGGAAATGCTACATGCAAGGGAGCTCATCTCATAGATTGGAAAGCCAAATATAAAAGAAAAAACAAAAATCACAAGAAAATTTGTCATCTGTTTGAACTCTCACAGGGCCATAGATATTAAATTAAGGCAGAAAGCCCCCGGTGTTACCCCTGGGTCTGCCCTGAAGGACATCTTGAATTGACAGATTACCACTTCTCTGTCATCTTTAGGACTCATAGATGGTAATTCATTTGTGTGCATATGTTTGCTTGCTTTAACCTGTAAATAACTCTAATTTCTTTTTCCTAATTAATAAACCTTTAGACAGGTTTTTTTTTTTTTTTTTTTTTTTTTTTTACAGGATTGTCTACAGGTGTTGTGTCTGGTGTAAGATCCCAGATCAGTTTGTATCTTAGATAAGTGACAGGTCTCTTGGGACTGGAAACAACCTGAATATTATGATTTTTGGTGTCCGTGGACATTTATCACTAAGTCCAGTTTGTTCAGGTGGCAGGATAGACTGGAGAGTCTAAGGGGACTGACTGTAACTCATGGTAAGACTGTTATAGCAATCCAGGAGTTCGCTTTTGGTACCGGGTTGGTGAAGCCTAATTATAGAACACAACACAAGTTTGAGGTGTCTGCCCTGTTTTTGACAGTCTGCCTGAGGTAGGCACTCATGGTTGTGAGTCACTTCAGACAGTGTGACACAGACCTCCAGGAGTAAAAAATATAGTCATCTAAATGTTGAGATGTTTATCTGAACCTGAACACTAACCTTTTTGGGGGCTTGCTCAATACAAGGATTCACGAAGACTCAAAATAATGAGAAATGATCAGATGGAGACATGCCTGTGGGATTGTAAAAGTCTCAGCTTTTCTAATGTTTCCCCCCCTGTCTCTCTCCTTATGCTGGTAGCAAGGCATATCAGATGCATCTTTATCAGAAATTCCCACTCTGCTGCCAACAATTTTTCCTGAGAAAACTGTTTGCAGCAATTAAGCCAACAGGCCACTGGAAGCCGAAACACATGGAACTGGTTGCATAAGAAACAGCTGGCAGTGACATACAGTACTAGAAAAAAAATTGGATTTCTCTTTATACAAATAAGCTCTGAGCTAAAAGCTCCTCTATAACAGTGATTCTCAACCTTTTCCACACAGCAGTCCCCTTTGCCATACCGGGAGTCCCCCTTCCATCTAACCGGGACCCACCTTATTAAGCAATATGGGAAAGGTAAGGTGGTCAGACTCTCCTGTCACCTGTGTGTGACCCCCAGGTCAAAAACCCATGATCAGTTGAACCCATGAGTTGTGTGCTTTGAAGGGCATTAATTTTAGTACCCCTCAGTTTTTGCCCTCTCATCTCTTTTTCTAGCTTGCTTTTTGTTTCCTTCATTAGCTGAAGCAGACACACGGGCACAAATTGTGAAATCTGACTCAGAGATGGAGCCAAAACAATAATGACGTCTACTGAGACCGACTCTCAGTCTGTCAGCTTGAACACAATGGATAGTCAACTGCTTTAATGCATCATGTATGGAAAATTGAATGCTACATTTCAAAAGAGAGAGAGAAAAAGCTATAATACCAATCAAACCACACACAGATGTGAGTCCAGATGGTCTGTTACATTTGGGCCTTGGCTACACTGGTGCTGTACAGTGCTGCAACTTGCTGTGCTCAGGGGTGTGAAAACGCATCCCCCCCCCCGGGCGCAGCGAGTGCAGCGCTGTAAAGGGCCAGAGTAATCAGCGCTCGCAGCGCTGCACGCTCGCTCGTAGCGCTGCAAGCTATTCCCCTCGGAAAGGTGGAGTACTTTTAGCGCTGCGAGAGAGCTCAGCGCGACTACACTCGAGCTTCACAGCGCTGCCGCGCTGTGAATCCCCAAGTGTAGCCAAGGCCTTGGTGTAATGTTCTTAAGACATCTTAAAAGAAAGATATCAACAAACAAATATACTTTTCAAAGATGAGGAATAGACACTGCTCCATCTATTTGTGTTCATCAGAGGAAAAATAATAAATAATGTCATTGTCTGTTACAGCTGTCCCCCTGCTGGATTCCTTTCTGTTTGTGCTGAGTGGCCGCCCCCCGCCCCCCCGGTCATGGAACTGACCAAAGTCACAGCCTGGCCCTGGTCATGGAAATGGCTTGTGCAGACTGACTGGAGCCATTGCTCTGCTCAGGGAGGTGGGGGCTTTTTCGCTCCTTTGTCTAGCTTCTTTGTTCGGACCCGGCTCGGTGTAGGGTGCTCTGCCCAGGTATGCAAGACCTAAAGTGGCCACATAGCTGAGCATATGAGTCATACCTGTGACTCAGAACTTGCCCAGACATGTCCTGTGCCTACCCGCAGTTTTCCTGCCTTCTCTCCTGCCCTGGATTAAGGGAAACCAATCAAAGTTACTGGCGGGAAACTGCCTGAGTTTGCCCTTAAAGCCGGACATTTTCTGATCAGACCTCGGAGAAGGTCCTTGCTTTGCCACCTGGTCTGATCAGCTAGGGGTCTTTGGGGGGCCCTCTCCCCATTCTCGTTTGTTTTTGAGTGTACCCCCGTTTTTAAACTCCCCTCCCACGAACAACGAATTTGTGCCTGGAGATCTCCTGATTATTGTAAGCGAATTGAGTCCTCTCTGCGTCCTCTGATGCTGAAACTGCTGTTCCTGCTGCTGCTTTGGGGATTGGTAAGGAAAAACTTCTTGCACACTCCCCTTGTTCTAGCTGCTGGCTTTCTCAGGCAGACCCAAGCTAACTCCTTGGTCTGTATCTGTAATCTGCTTCTAGCTCCGCAGCGCCTTTGCTGCTAGAAATAAGCCTGCTTGCAGCCACCACTAGTTAAACACCCCCCCCTTGAAGCTGTATCCTGGGCACACACCACTCTGCCCTCTGGAACTACCCCTAGTATAAGGTGCACCCATTAGGTTAGATAAATTAGGTTTAGAAAATTGCTTGCATTGTACTCTAAGTTAGGCTTAAAGAATTGTTGCATTGTGTTTTGTTACTTGCTAATTTGTGTAGTCTTGGTTAAGTTAAATCATAGATAAGATTTTGCTGTGTTCTGTATAATTGTCTCTCTGCTGTTTAAACTTGCAGCCTGTCTGCTATCTGTCTCTCTCTCTCTCTCTCTTAATCCCTTCCCCCACATGCTCACCCTGCTCCTACTGCTGCCAAACCTCAATTGTATTACTGAAGTCTAGCATAAAATCCCATTGGTTACCCCTTTTCTCTCTAACACCCCTCACATTTTACATTGACACCACTGTGACACATTTTTACTTAGAGTTGTTGGTTATTAAACACATTTTATCCATAACTGTCAGTTGGTTATATGCTGCTGTGACACACCCTTTACATAGAAACTGTTAGCTACCTGTTACATTTCTACTTCAGTGTTAATTGGTTACCAACTGTATTGTACCCCACTATTGAAACCCCCTATCCTATTTACTAAAAGAAACCCCTCCCCAATTGTCTACCTTAACAAACCCCATACACCTCACTATTAAATTTTCCCTGTTTTTGCATTTTCTTAATAAAGTTTATTTTACACCCCCCAGTGCAGTAGTTGTCCCCCAAGATTCCCTACCTGCTGGCAGGGTCAGTCATAAACTGGGAAGCTAGGCCATATTCAGGAAAGCACTTAAACACATTTGAGTGTTTTTCCGATGAGATATCTTAGTACATACCTTCTTCTTCCTTTTCCTTACTGAAGAGACAAACCAAAATTCCTATTCCCAAGTTATATCCATCTGAGAGAGGGACCAAGAGGCAGATTCAGAACATGCACTGCCAAAGGAGAGAACAAAGAGCAAACTCACAACAGAGAGAGAGAGAGAGAAACTGAGTAGGTCCTGAAGGTAAGGATATTTCCCACATTGCTTTAGGGGAAGAAATAGAGGGAAAGGAAGTAACAAGGGGATGTGTTCTCCCATCTAGTTAGCCAGACACATTTCAGTCAAGCTCCTGTGCTTAACTCTAAAGAACCAGTACGTCTGGGGGGCACTGTTGGCTGGCCTGTTCCCTCTTCCCACTTGCAATAAGGCTTCCAATAGCTGGGGCAGGATTTACTCCATAGTCTTACTAATCACACACATTTAGGCTGACAAGATTGCAGACAGACTGGTTAATTTTCTGGATAAGCATATAACAGGAGGCAGCAATATCCCAGCAGCTCTTAATAAATGACATACGAAACAGAAAAAAGTATCTGGGACTTTTTCAGGTCTAGTCAGACACTAACATGGGTAGCCTATATCATAAAAAAAAAAAAAAAGTCTGTCTAAGTCCAAGTAAAACATTAATGAATCAACCTTCAAATTGCGAAAGAGTGGCTCAGGCAGCCACTCCTGGACATTATCTTGGGCCTGGTCCACACTAACCCCCCACTTCGGACTAAGGTACGCAAATTCAGCTACGTTAATAACGTAGCAGAATTTGAAGTACCTTAGTCCGAACTTACCGCGGGTCCAGACGCGGCGCGGAGGCTCCCCCGTCGATGCTGCGTACTCCTCTCGCTGAGCTGGAGTACCGGCGTCGACGGCAAGCACTTCCGGGATCGATCCGGGATCGATTTATCGCGTCTAGACAAGACACGATAAATCGATCCCAGAAGATCGATCGCTTACATCCGGACCAGGAAGTAAGTATAGACGTACCCTTGTCTTATATTTCAGTCCTCGATGGCCCAGAACCACACACTGCCCCACTGCTACTAATTAAGCATTAACTGCTGCATAGGACCTGAGTGGAAACACATGATCCCCAGAGACAGTGCACAGGTGCAGAACCTTCCTGTGATGATCATGGCCTCAGGTAATGCTAAAGATCAGGTCCTACAAGTTTAAATGTTGCAACTGATGTGGTGATCTGGCTGGGAGGATGTGGAACTGTTTCTTTACCTATGCAGCAAAAATTCAGGCAGGAAATGGAGCTGGGGATGTTCTATGCAGAAGCTATACAGTGAAGCAGAGACCAAGTAGCTTTAGAGATAATGCTATTTTCTTTACTCTAATAAAGCTCTGAGTTAGAAGAAAATGATTCTTCTTGTGAGACTCTAACCTTGTCATGTAACAGTGAGTTTATAATAGAACTGGGCTACCAAACTGCACCTATTTTGATGCTAGCTATTGATATTTTTAAAAAGTTCTAGCAAGTGTACAGAATGTTTAGAAAAACAGCCTACCTCAGTTCTGCTGTATTCTTATTTTTTCTATCAGACTCCCTCTTTTACAGCTTACTTAAGACAATAATTTCTACTGTCAGCAATTTTCCTTGAGGGCTAGAGAATTTTACAGTGCAAACTTGAAACATTTCTAATTAATAGAGCTACTGAAATCTGAAATAATATTGATATGTTACTAGCATATTTTTATTACAGCAGATGCAGTTATGCCTCTGTATATTACATTTCCCCCTTCTGTCATGGATTGTGCTTCACACATGCTTAACCAATAATGCTGCATGAAGAACATTAGGAAACTAGCCAATGAGAGCAACCCTTTCGGTTTGTGCTTCTGGAATGCTTGATGTAGATCCAAGGAAATGACTGACTGTTACTACCTCACTAAATTCAATCTTTTTTTAAAAGAAACTTGCTGCAGCTACCATATAAACTGGTTACTTTCATAATTACTGAAATACCAGGACCCCTGGTACAACTGTCCAGATGGGACAATAATTTACAGGCATATTTAACATCTCCAGGTGCACTTTCCCCCATCAATATATTATGGGCAAATGAGGCTCCATGCTTGTTTATTATCTCTAGATGATCTCCACCTACTCCCGAGTCCTGTTTTAGTGTAAGTGGACTCAGCAGGGTATTTTTATTGCTTGTCATTTCTGCCAATGGTGATTTTTCATGTGGCAGTTGTGAGTCTATTGATGGCTTGATAGTGTACTTAATTGAAATTGAACAAGCATTTACAGTGAAAAGGTCAACATCCTTGACTTAAATGGAACAGTGCAGCATGTGGTTGTGTTCATTTGACATTCAAAGATAGCCATAGATAATTAAAACAGAGACTGCAAGGAAGTAATCAGATCACAGGGAACAGAGTGTAGTTTTTAAACTCCTAAGTACAGTCCTAGAATGCAATGGTAATGGTGCATAACCCCTATGACGCAGTTCGTTAGCTTGTCAGTCATATAAACAGCAACTCTCATTTTCTGTCATCAGCTGTATATTTATCTGATAGCAAACATTAGCACAGCCACATTTATTTGGTAAATGGCAAATGGAAATGCATGGCGAGACTGTGAAATCATGTGTTCATCTACAGCATTGCCTTGTTTTTAGTGGATTCCCAATATTTATCTTATCTTTGTCCAGTAGATATTCCAAAATTCTGCAAAATTATAAAGGATTAAGCAATAGAGGTTAGTAATCAGGAAAAGGTTGCAGAGGAGAACATGTAACCCGGTGGTCCATTGTAAGAAAGGAATTTCAAAATTCATTACCTAAAAGAATCATTATATTTATGATTCTCTGAGATCTGATTTGCCCCTGCCTTGCATCTTGTGTAGTTATTTATACCTGGGCAATGTGGGTGTAAAATGTGACTATAGCAGGGCATTCACCCACGAAAGCTTATGCTCCAATACTTCTGTTAGTCTTAAAGGTGCCACAGGACCCTCTGTTGCTTTGTACAAACAAGCTGAAGTTCTCATTGTGGCAGATGCAGTTCATTAGCTCTACCCCAGATATAAGGGAAGTGAGTTGCTTTCTAGGGAGAGGCAATTAGATCAGAGGAGCTATAGGAAGGAAACCCTAGGGGCTGCCAAGCCCAGGAATGAAGCTTAAGCAGACGTTTGTGTTGTGTTACTGTTTTAGTCATCAATAAAGCCAAACCCTCAGGGTTTGTGTGATTTTTATTATATTTTTTGAGGACAGGTTAAGGGCTCAGCTCTTGATTCAGGCCTTACTTGAGGTTTCAATGAGCTGAGTGCTCCGCACATTTGGAAAAATCAGGCCATTGTTTTGCTCTTCTGAATACCTAGAACAGTGGTTCTCAGTCCATGGCCCGCAGGCGGCCCAATTAGCACACAGCTGCGGCCCAGCTGTGTTCTAAAGGGCAGCTGGGTCCAGGACCGGGGCTGCCACACGGCAGTGTCCGGGGTTGGGGTTGGGGCTGCCACCTGGCTCCCACACAGCAGGGGCCAGGGTTGGGGTTGGTAGCGGGGTTGGGTCGGAGCTGCTGCCCAGCCCTGCACAACGGTATACAGGGTCCCTGCTGCCCAGCCCTGCAAAATGGGTTCCAGCTTTGGGGTTGGGGCTGCCACCCGGCCCCTACACAGCAGGGGCTGGGGTTGGGGCTGCCAGCTGGCCCCGCACAGTGGGGATCGGGGTTGGGTCGGGGCTGCCGTCCAGCCCTGCACAACAGCGTATGGGGGCCCTGCTGCCTGCCACCACTGGGGCTCCGCTCCTGGCCCCACTCTGTGGATGGGTCTCTGGGCTGGGGGCGCTGAGCATAGCGGTGTGCGGGAGGTTGGGGGGTGCTGTGGTTCTCAACCTGCATCCCAGGTAACAATTGTGGGCTGCATATGGGTGCTTCAGAAACATAATAGATTAGATGTTGTGTAGGGGAATTAACACAGGATTGGGCACCAGGAAAAATACAAGTACCAGGACTGAGGTGGTAATTATATGACTTTTTATCCTACAGAAGCTTTGTTGCTCTAATTTTAGACTGAATTCCAGCATGCCCATATTTTATGTAAGATATATTGTAGACTGATGCATGAAACCATTCATCTGCAGCTGAACTAAACCCAGGGGAGTTCGTTTTATTTTGAACACAGCTCAGGGGATAATTTTCCAATTACAGATCAGTGGAATACGTTGGACACCACTTTTTTCTACGTTATTCTTTTGTAGAAAAGCAAATGATTAATAAATTATGCAGGTGTCAGTTTCACAATCTTCAGATGGTGGGGAATATTTAATCAAATTTTAAATGCTTCCTATTACTTTAGTTCTGACAGGTTGATAATATGTAAGTCAGCCATAAGAAAGATTGTAAATGAAGAGCTTTACCAGACTCTTCCATTAAGTGTGTTTACATTTACAAGCATATTAAATGGCTTTTTACAATCATGTATTTCAAAGTGTGACTTCAAACACTAATGATAAGATGGTTTTACAAAGATGATGCAACACTTAGAATGTAAGCCCTAAATTTCCACGGCACACAATGATTTGGTAATGACTCTGAGCATCAGGCAGATAATTACCACACACTGCTTTGGAAACTAACGATTGGCTATTTTAAAGAATTTGTGCTCCTATGTTATGCTGCAGCAAAACATCTTCAAAAGAATCCAGGTTTAGTATTCCTCAGGGAAAAGGCATTTGGTGAAGAACAACAGAAGATTAAACTAAAATTTTTCTTTTCAAAAACACCAATATCCAGCTCTTGGTTCAACAATAGAAAGCCAAAATTCCGCTCTGTTACACACATGCAACCTGGCTCAAGAATCCCTGCTTTATTTGAGTAGAACTGTCTATAAAAAGTTTGCTTTCATGTTTGATGCTAATTAGATTCTCCCAACCAGAAAGGTAGGAATAGTAGGTTATCCAGGTGACAAACAGAAATAGAGACCAATAGATTCTGGATTGTCTAGACCCAAAGCCTTTCATAGACAGGATCCCTTCATTCTGACTTCAGCAGAGATAAATCAAAGGCCACTGATGTGGAGTACCATATTGACAAAAATCCCCAACTTCAATCCAACCCTAATTAGTATAAATCCAGACAGAGACTTCGTTAAAATTTGAAAGTGGAGACAGACTCAGAAGAAAAATGAGTGTTGAGAAATTTAGAATAATTATTTGACCTTATGCTTTATGAATTAAGACAATAAAATGTTTTTAACATTAATACATTCCAGTCAACTACACAGAGAAACAGGGAATTAAGTGGAGATGAAAGAAATGATTAGTCAGCCAGTTAAAAAGTAAAAAACAGAAATGAGACTTTAAGACAAGAAGGTGAAGATGTACCATTTGAGAAGGCATACGTGTTTGAAGTGTTGTTTTAGCCGGGTTGATCCCAGGAAATTAGAGAGACAAGGTAGGTGAGCCTCCCAGCCCCAGCCCCAGGGGCTCCCAGCCACAGCCCCAGGGCCTTTAAATCTCTTCCAGTTGAGGCCCCGCCCCGCTCAGGACTCCGGCATACCGGTAAGTCCTTTAAGTTACTTTCACCCCTGTCTGCAGCTGATACTCTGGCTGGGCTGCTGTTCCTCCTTACTGTCTTGGTACTTCTGAGTATTCCATTCTTAAATTATAAAACTTTAATAAAATATAGTATTTTTCTTGCTGTCTCTTAGTCCCTTCATTTTATACCAGTTCCAAACAAACGGTGGTGCCTCTCCCATCTATTAACTTTAAGCAGGATTAAATCTCATTGGCATTGAACTTTGAACTAAAGCAGGTTCTCATGCACTTTATTGAACAGGCATATGCTTACACAAAGAGGGTCCACTTGAGACAGGGATCGTCCCCTGAGCAAGCGTGACAAACACACGGATCTTGGGAGAACCACCTGTGTCTGTGGCCATCTGCTGGAGGCCCTGTGCTTCTGCATTCCCTCTCAGATTTTCCCAGTTCACTCTGACTTCACAGCAGTGCAGCCCCTGTGCCTCCCTAGCCAGCAATTTGAACTTTGGGTTTGTTTGTTTGGTGGCGGTGGTTTTACAAGTCTGATGTCAAGGAATAGAACAATGAAGAAACATGGGGTACTTCCCATTGCTTTCAGCTCATTATCCACAACCTTAAATGGAGCAAAATAAGTATTAGAAGATGAAACTATCACCCTTTGGCGGGAAAGACAACATTCTATTAAGACTCCAATCTTGGAATATGATCCATATGTGCAGTTCCTGATGCTCATACAAATCCTGTTCCATGATTGCAGCCTCCATCTGTGCATGCCATTTTGTTCCATTACAATGCCTATGTGAGACAGGAAAGTATAAGAAACCCAATGGGGGACATCCTCTCCCCCACTCCAGTCCTTTTACACCAGAAATAAGGCCCAGGACAGCATAAAGGGGGGCCTGAAAGCACCAGTTCCAGCCAGGATTCCTTGACATAGGCACCCTGGAAGACCAGCCACAAGGGTAGAAGAGATGTATCAGGATGGAGCTTCAGCACTGCTGAGATTCTGGGCAGCACAGTGGCCCACCCCATTACTGTAACTTAAACAACCCTGAGGACTTTGGGGCACAGAACAAAAATCTCACCTAAGGTTAATGATACAAAAAATGACTGCACTTTCTATATGAGCTTACAGTCACCTGTTGATCCCACAGGCTGAAAGAATATTTTCTTACTTTGAGGTAGTCTAGATTCTTACGATGCAAAAAATGATACTGCCTTTCCAAGAGCTCGGAGAAATACTGTAGGCCAAATGTATTTTCCCAGTTAAGAGCAAGATTTTGTGCTTGCACAACCCCAGACAAATCTCCACAACTATTTGTATTAGACAAAGGTAATGTAGTGAAGGAGGTGTGCAGAAGGAAGGCTGAGAAGTAGTCCAATGTGTATGGCAGGGGTAGTTTGGAAAAGGTCATACTGAAAAGCAGGCGCAAAGTTAAGGTTGGTGGAGTTGGTGCTTGTGTATAAAAGTAGTAAGGTGTGTATCTGTGGGGAGAGGAGGAGATTATAGGTAAAGTTAAGCTACCTACTTTTGTGGTTTAATATCAAGAGCGTGTGTACCAATCTTAACTATTTCCACAGGAAAATTGTTATATATATATATATATATATATATATATATATATATTTTATACACCTCTACCCCGATATAACGCTGTCCTCAGGAGCCAAAAAATCTTACCGCATTATAAGTGAAACCGCGTTATATTGAACTTGCTTTGATCCACCCGAGTGCGCAGCCCCGCCCCCCGGGAGCGATGCTTTACCGCGTTATATCCGAATTTGTGTTATATCAGGTCACATTATATCGGGGTAGAGGTGTATATATATTGCCCAACCATGTAATATTTTATATATAAAGGGCTAATCAATAAAAACAAAGATGTTTTGGCTGAGCTTAAATTATCTGGGTAGACAAAAAAAGCTTGATAATGCTCTCTTTTTCCTTCTTCCTCTTCCCAATAATTAGAAGTCTACCATAAATGTCATACTAGCCAATAATATGAAGATTTTCATATGGAATTTCATCAAATTACTGCTAGCTTTTTTCCAGATTGTAATTATCTTAAGTGAAGACATCTTCTAAGTGTTATAAAATATTATAAGCATATGCTTTTTAGTAGTGTTTTAAATTGATTTTAATTGGCCCCAAACCTATTCAGGTCTATTAAAATCAGGAATTAAACTTGTATGCAGATAAGAAGTATTGGGAACGCTAATTTTTTCAACAGCTATTGTTTACAGAGTTTAAATTGTACCCACCAAAAGGTATATTAATCTTCTAAAAGATTTCAAATTTCAGGACACAGGATTCTCATAAAGGGTCTAGGGAGCCTACAAAAGAAGGTTATTTAAAAAGTGATTTAATTCCCCACCCACTCTCTTTCTATACAGTATTATCTCTAACACCACCAAGCCTTGAAAACACACAAGTCCAAATTTCTGAGCTCAATCTCATTGCTGGTTTAAATCCACAGAAGCTGGTTTAGTAGTTGGTTTTATGAAAATATTTCTATTTATGATGGGCTTGATTCTCCTTTCATTTACTGCACATGGGTTTTGCACCAGTGGAACTTGGATAACTCCACTGAAGCTATTGCAGATTTACACTCGGATAAATGAGAGGAGAATGAGGCCCAACAGATTGTGCAAAGCTGTTATTACAGTTTAGGTTTTTGGAGAATGCAGACTCCTGGCATGCGCCTCACTGATGTAAGATGCAAATGCAGCACTTTTCTTTCCTAATGTAAATATAGCATGTGCTTTATTCAAACACAAACAGGATGAAATTTAATAGTGAAAAGTGCAAGGTCATGCATTTAGGGATTAATAACAAAAACAATTGTTATAAACTGGGGACGCATCATTTGGAAGTAACATAGGAAGAGAAGGACCTCGGAGTATTGGTTGATCATATGAACCGCCAATGTGATATGGCGGTGAAAAAAGCTAATGCAGTCTTGGGATGCATCAGGCGAGGTATTTCCAGTAGAGATAAGGAGGTGTTAATACTGTTATACAAGGGACTGGTGAGACCTCATCTGGAATATTGTGTGCAGTTCTGGTCTCCCATGTTTAAGAAGGATGAATTCAAACTGGAACAGGTACAGAGAAGGGCTACTAGGATGATCCGAGGAATGGAAAACCTGTCTTATGAAAGGAAACTCAAAGAGCTTGGCTTGTTTAGTCTAACCAAAAGAAGGCTGAGGGGAGATATGATTGCTCTCTATAAATATATCAGAGGGATAAATACCGGGGATGGAGAGGAATTATTTAAGCTCAGTACCAATGTGGACACAAGAACAATTGGATATAAACTGGCCATCAGGAAGTTTAGACTTGAAATTAGACGAAGGTTTCTAACCATCAGAGGAGTGAAGTTCTGGAATAGCCTTCCAAGGGGAGCAGTGGAGGCAAAAGACATATCTGGCTTTAAGACTAAGCTTGATAAGTTTATGAAAGGGATGGTATGATGGGCTAGCCTAATTTTGGCAATTAATTGATCTTTGACTATTAGCGGTAAATCTGCCCAATGGCCTGTGATGGGATGTTAGATGGGGTGGGATCTGAGTTATTACAGGGAATTGTTTCCTGGGTGTCTGGCTGGTGAGTCTTGCCAACATGAGAAACCTGTAGTACCCAGATTCTGAGCTACTGGGCCGTAGTCTGACTTCAGTCATGCCAGTGTAAATCCACAGTGCCAAGTCCTTTCTAATTTACAGTGGTGTAACTGAGATTAAACCTGGCCACTGTCTCCACTGGCCAGGAGGCTAAAAAGGGGAAACATTCCAAATAAAATAAAATTGGAGCACATACTCCTTGAACACGTTGCTTCATTGATGTCTCCCAAGGAAGTATGCCCCCTGCCTTGAAAAAGAAAGATACTCTGTGTGTAGTACACTGGGAAGAGAGCATGATTGGAGGTTTGGTTTTTCTGTGTAACACCAGGTTTAAATCATGATTGTGGAATGAATATAGACACCTTTCTTTTGAGGAATATAAAGCTAGCAGAGGATGCAAGTGAATTTTTAAAAACAGATTTGGCTTCAGGGCTTGATCCCTTTCAACTCTAAATTTCTGTGTTTCTATTGGGAGAAACTGAGCTGGTCACTTAAAATTTGCCTAAGTCTGCTTTTCACTGCCAGGATGATTCAAAGTAGATGTAGTTAGGACCAGCTTCTGATCCAGATACTGATGCTGGAAAAGTTGAAGCTGACTGTACTTGGGATCATTTTGGGAGAGGCAAGACTAAGGTTGCCAATCCTCCATGATTGGCCCGGAATCTCCTGGAATCGACATCAATCTCCCGGTGACTAATGAAAGCAATCTGGGAGATTTTAATACGGTATTTTAAGAAAATGACATTATGTCATGTTGGGGGAGAGGGGGGAATCTCCCTAATAGCTTCATTCAGAGTTGGCAACCCTAGGTAGGACCAAGTAAACCTAGAACATCCCTGACAAGTGTTTGTCCAATATTTTCTTTAAAACTTCCAATGATGAGAATTGCTCAACCTCCCTTGGAAGCCTATTCCAGAGTTTAACTATCAATATAGTTGGAAAGGTTTTCCTAGCATCTAACCTAAATCTTCCTTGCTGCAGATTAAGACCATTACTTCTTGTCTTGTCTTCAATAGACATGAAAAATAACTGATCACAGTCTTCTTTATAACATCCCTTAACATATTTGAAGCAGGGGCTTAGCCATGGGTGGGCCTGGGTGGGCTGCAGCCCACCCACTTAGCATCCAGGCCCACCCAAATTAGAGCTGGAGCCCCCCAAATCCACAGGCTGGGACTGCCGACGCTGACTCAGTGTCCATCAGCCCAGCCGCATCCCTGCTCCTGCCAGCGCCGCGTGCTGCTGCCCCGGTCTCCAGCCCCAGCATTAGCCCTGGGGGAGTGTGTGCCTCATGGGGGCATGTCTGGGCAGTGCCAGCACTGGGGCCAGAGACCAGGGAAACAGCGTGTGGCGCCAGCAGGAAAGGGACGTGGCGGGCTGATGGACACCGAGCCAGAGTTGGGAGGGGCAGGTGGAGCTTGAGTCCCTCCACCCCATGGGCACGCCCCACAGCCTGTGTGCCCCGGCTGCCTACTGAGCAGTAAGGGGGAGGGCATCCCTCCCATCCCCCTCCCCGCCACAGGATCCCACCTGCGTCATCTCCCTTCCCCGCTCCCCTCCTCCCCAAGGCACCAGATGCCTCCCTTTCCCCCCTCCCTCCCTCACCTACCACCCCCCCCCCAGTCATTGCCTGCTCGCCCAAAAGCCAGGGCCCACCCAGTTTTCCTGTCCTAGCTACGACACTGATTTAAGTCTTATCAGATTGCCCTCAGTCTTCTTTTCTCAAGACTATTCATGCCCAGTTTTTTTAACCTTTCCTCAAAGGTCAGATTTCCTAACCCTTTTATCAGTTTTGTTGCTCTCCTCTGGACTCTCTCCAATTTGTCTGCATCTTTCCTAAAGTGTGGAACCTAGAATTGGACACAGTCCTCCAGCTGAAGCCTTGCCAGTGCCACAAAGAGTGGGACAATTATCTCTTGATTGCACACCACACTCCTGTTAATGCACCTGAGAATGATATTAGACTTTGTCACAGCTTCATCACTTTGCTGACTCATATTATGTCTGTGATCCACTATAGCCCCTAGATCCTTTTCAACCATACTACCACCTCACCAGTTAGTCCCCATTAAGTAGTGGTGCACTTGATTTTCCCTTCGTAAGTGAAATATTTTGCACTTGTCTTTATTGAATTTCATCTTGTTCAATTCAGACCAATTCTCCCATTTCTCAAGGTCATTTTGAATTCCAGTCCTGTCCTTCAGAATGCATGGAACCCCTCCCAGGTTGGTGTCATCTGCCAATTTTATACATATATGCTCTAATCCATTATCCAAGTCATTGCCGAAAATATTGAATAGTACTTAACCCAGGAACTGCAGTACTCCACTATATGCACCATCCCCATTTGAGAGCAAACCATTGGTATCTACTCTGAGTATGGTCTTTCAACCAGTTGGGCACCCACCTTACAGTAATTTCACGTAGGCCACATTTCCCTAGTTTGCCTATGAGAATGTCTAATAGCATAGAGCTGGCACAGATAGACCTATACCTCCTCTCCTGCAGCCCCTAGTGCAGTATTGCCAACCTCAAATGATCAAAAATCATGAGTCAGGCCCTCAAATCATGAGATTATTTAGCCAATCATGAGATTTTAAATAATAAAAAGTTTGGAGTTCTTTGTTTGCCTTCTGTTGTTTGAGCCTTTCAGGAATACTCAGCTCATGTTGTTAAGTTTTTCTCCACACCATGAAATCCTCCATTTAAAAAAAAAAAAAAGTTTTTACATTGGAATCCAGGCTATAAACATGGGATTCCAGGGAATGGGGTTTATAGAGTACCAAATATTATGAAACATGCAAACATAATTGTGAGAGTTGGCAATGCTGTTGGTGTCAGCTGTGTTATATCTGCAGTATTGCCACACTCTGGTGATCAGCTTCTACAGCAGCCAATTGGAGGCTGTTGCAGACAGCTGATGATTATTTCACATTTGAGGCTTCTCTAACTTTCACCAGGCCAGCTAAACCAGCTCCTCAACCCCAAGGATGAAAGCCTCTAGATCTTTAATGAGCCCATAATAAAACAGATAAAGCTTTCTGCCCTAGACAATACTCCAGCTGATAAAATAAACAGGATTCTTAATCTCCTCTGAGAGTCCGCCACAGTTTATTTTGCTCTACAGCTGCAGTGAGACCTGCTCGCCCTACATACAAGCTGGCAACGGAGCCTCTCAAGTCTTGCTTAGAAAAGGCTCACATGCTCCTTGCTCCTAAACTCTTTACTTCATTAGGATTTAGAGGAAGCAAGCCTAGAGGTTTTCAATAAATTCATGTCTCACTGATCACCATATTTGGGATCGAGAAGGTATTTCCCCACAGGTCAGATTGGCAGGGGAAACCCCTCAGGGGGTTTCACCTTCTTCTGCAGCATGGGGCCCAGATCACTTCCAGGTTTAAACTAGTGTAAATGGTGGATTCTCTATATCTTAGTCTTTAAATCACGATTTGAGAACTTTAGTACCTCAGCCAGAGGTTAGGGTCTATTACAGGAGTGCGATGTGCAGGAGGTCAGACTAGATGATCAGGATGGTCCCTTCTGACCTTAAAGTCTATGAGTGTGCAAACATGGAGATGTAGAGGTTTTATCAGAGAAGAATGCAGAGAGAAATCCCTTTCCAAGACGGATTGGCCAATCCAATACTAGCCTGGCATAAAAAGGATTGAGTCAAACTCTCTCCTTTTTCACTTCACACCGTGATTTATGAAAGCACATGAAAAATTCTTGCTTTTGCTCCATTCACAGACATAAGCCTTAGTTTGGGATCAACTACCTTTATCTATATAGTCTTCCTGTTTCTGAATAGTCCATCTTATTATTTTCTGTTTTCCCTTCCCATCACCCTGCTTCCCCTTAGCAAGGCTTAGCTGTTGTCATTCTCTCCTCCTATCAGTCTTTGTTATCGTCTGCAAACCAAACCAATCACCCTAGTCTTGGTTTAAGGTTTTATACTGCTTACATTAAAATGCCTCAATAAAGATTGTCATGCTGTGCACACTGGGGTCCATGCATAGTTACTATATGCATATACTATTGTTCGTAATAGTGAGAGTGTGACCACACGGTCATATTGGTGGCAGCACTGCAGCAGGGAAGAGGTGGGAGGGAGAGACTTAATATCCGGAGTGAGGATATATCAGGATGGGAAATCTTGCAGTATCTAGAGCAGGTATTAACCACCTGGAGGTGGTGGAAAAAACACAGATTTGTACATTTTTTTAACTGACATTTTTCAAAAGAAGTGGCAAGTCCCTATATCATGCTATATTGATGTTAAAATTATACCAGACTGATTGACAGTGATTTACACTAGTGTGTATCACTATACAAGATGATAGAGGATCAGTCCCATTGTTTGGGGAAGGGGGCAGACCTGAAGCCCATCATCTTCCTTTATTCCCTTTTCATAATTCAAGGTGGATATCTGTTGACACCTTTTCATTTTAATTTCCTCTGCAAGACTATTTGAGCTTTTCTGCATGTTGCCTAAAAACCTCCGCTTTGCAGCTCTTGTCTACACTGCCTGCATTTATTTCAATGTTTGTCCATATCCACAAAAACAAAATGGACTTTTATTTGCTGAAGTTTTTTGCCAAGTTAACGCCAATGTGCCAAAATACCAGCAGTTTAAAGTTTTACTATACAAAAGCCTAGAGGATCTGAATTTTATTTCAGATTTACATATTTAGAAGGGCAGCAAATTAGAGTTTTGTTTGTGCATTCACTATATGCAGGGACCAAGAGATAAAAAGGCAAAGAGAGCCAAGGAATTTGGTTGAAAAGCAGGATATTGCCTCAAATGAAGGACAATTGAAAGGTCTGGGTAGGAAAGCAGCCGTAAGCATAAGGGCTTAAAAATTGAGTGAAGTCAATGGAGCTACATTAATTAACAACAACAACAAATTTGGTCCTAGAACTATTAAATAAAAAGCATCCTGTTCTCATGCACAGATAAACAGCGAAAGAGAAATAGAGAAAGTGATAGAGTAATAGTACTTTGAAACAAAAGTTCTTCATTAAGTTAATCAGGATCTCATGGACTGGAATATAAAGGCAGTTTGCAGAGTTTTACCATAATCTCGTAACTATCCTCAAGTTCACAACTATATACAAGGCGATACCTTGCCTACATATGTAAGTGATTCAGAGACTGAGCAGCTAAGGAGACGTCTGTGACCATTAGAACTGTGTGCATTTAGCGCCTGTCTCATACCATCTAAGTTAAGTCAGAATGATCCCCCTGATTTTACTGGTGCAGGATGAGGCCTGAAAATTTGGCCCTAAAGACCAGCCTTCTGTGAACCTCCATTTTTGTGGGTGTAAAATTGAACCAAAAGATGTGGAGGCCCAGGTTTGGCAATACATATTTTCAAGTTTGAGGCTTTTATTCAGTTCATCTCTGCTTCTGAGCTGTCAGAAATAATATGTTTTGGACTGAGACAATATGGACAAACTGTCACCTTGTGCGCCAGAATCTTAGCTTTTGTTAATAACTAGAAATTATTTTTGGTGATATTTGCAAACAACTCTGCTCACGTGTGACATCCCCTTCTCCTACCCTGCATCTGTCTTGTCTAGTTACATTATAAACTTTTGGTGTAGGGACTGTCTATCACTCAGGACAGTGCTTAGCAAAATGGGGGCCCATTTTCAACTGGCTCCAAGGCGCCACCCCAGTACAAATAAATAAGGTTACAAAGGAAACCTCAAAAACTTGAGATAGGCATAACCAGGCTGGCAATGCTCAGAGGTGTTAACTGCCCCATTCATCTCAGTGAGATTTTAAATAATGATCACTAGGCATTTAAGTATCATTTTTAAGTACTTCATTTATCACAAAAGCATATAAGAAAAGCAGATGGAGGAAAAAAGAAAAATCACAGATCTGTACAATCTATTGTGAGTGACATCATAGGTGGGTGGAATTTGGGAGGTACCACACAAATAAAAAAAAAAAAAATCAACAAGGTGTCAAGCTCCAGGAACTCAGCAGAGAATCAACCCAAAGGAGTCCAGAGTGCATGCATGACCATATTTTGAACACCTGCACAATCTTGTGTGAGCAGCATATCACTCCGGCAACTCTTCCCAGCACTGCACACATGAGCACTATGAGCTTTCACTCCAATTTGACCCCTTGTTTGCAGTATCACTCAGAAATACTTTTAAACAACAGTCAAGTAACTTCTAAATACATTTTGTACTTATACTAAATTAAAACTAAAATGAAGGGAGTTTTGGAACAGGTGTATGGACCATCTTGAAGGGTGAAACTCACAAAAGCAGTTACTTCTGTGAAATTCCACCCACGTCCAGTCAGAAAAATAGTGCCTTGACAGTTCTAAATCTGATCTAGAACTAGTCATAGTAGAAGGTTCACATCCAGAGATTTGAATCCAGCCTCTACTGTCCCACACCAAAAATTCAAAATTATTCAGATTTGAGGCTCTGGTTTTAACTTCTCTCTCAATATAACGGATCATTTGCATAAAGCCAGTACTACATGTAAATTACACATATCACCTCACTTGAAAGTTTCCATAAAGATGCATCTTTTTTCTGTAGTAAAAATACGTGAAGATACCAAAATACAAGACCAATTAACAAAGAGCAATTATAATATGAAGAGCAACTTGTAAGGTTTTGACACCAAGTTTCTCTTTCTCCCGCTCATTTTTTGTTTGTTTGTTTGTTTGTTTGTTTGGCAGGGGGTAGGGGGGTTTCCGCTTGCATGGGTATATTTTCTAGATAGCTACTCTGAGAAACTCTGGCAGAAAGAACCAACATCACAGAAACACCAACAGAAAGAACCACACACAGAGTTCCTAAAAAGAACTGCACAACAAAGTCAGCATTTCTCCAAGATCTAACTACCTACATCGTCAGTTAAAAAGAACTTGTAAAAAAAATCTGTAATAGCAGCATCTGATGACTCCCAGAAGTGTTACATAACTATGCTGGATACCCAGTGCATTTAGCTGCAAAGGGATTATATGAGCCACTTAATGACCGGTCTCAAAAATGTTACATTCACAACTAGAGTCAATAGATTAGCAAATCTAATAGAAAAGCTGATCCCACTGGTGTTAGCTGCTCTTAGATGAGTGAAAAATAGGGTTACCATATTTCAGCAAGCAAAAAAGAGGACGGGAGGAGCCCCGCCCTAGCCCCGCCCCTGCCCCTCCCACTTCCTGCCCCCCCAGAACCCCCCACCCGCCCCCCGTTCCTTGTCCCCTGACTGCCCCCTCCTGGGACCCCTGCCCCTAACTGCCCCCCAGGACTCCACTCCCTATCTAAGCCTCCCTGCCTCTTGTCCCCTGACTGCCCCAACCCTTATCCACACCCCCACCCCCAGACAGACCCCTGGGACTCCCACGCCCCATCCAACCACTCCCCACCCCCTGACAGCCCCCCCCAGAACTCCCAACCCATCTAAACCCCTCTGCTCCCTGTCCCCTGACTGCTCCGATCCCTCTCC